>NC_088226.1:32703827-32895906 GCF_036934945.1 Oncorhynchus masou masou | reverse complement strand
TCCTAAAATAAAAAATGGCAAATCCAAAAGGTGGTAGGTAAAACACAAAAAAAACCTAAAAAGAAACTCACTAAAACTAAACAAAAACAAAAAACAGAATACTACAAGAACTTCACCCGGAATCGACAAGAGCACACAGAACACTAGGGCAGGGTGCCAACATACAAACACAGAGCACAGAACTGAGGGAAACAAAGGGTTTAAATACAATCAGGGGAAACGAGACACAGGTGCAAACAATAATGGGGATCAAGGGAAAAACACAGGGACAAAAAGCACAATGGGGACATCTACTGACAAAAACACGGAACAACCCTGGCCAAATCCTGACAGAATCCCCCCTAGGAACGGCTCCTGACGTTCCTACCAGCTCTCTCAGGGTGGAGGACCCTGAACTGACGAATGAGGTCAGGGTCCAGGATGTCTTTGGCAGGAACCCAGGAGCGCTCCTCAGGACCGTAGC
This sequence comes from Oncorhynchus masou masou, assembly GCF_036934945.1. Classification (NCBI taxonomy): domain Eukaryota; kingdom Metazoa; phylum Chordata; class Actinopteri; order Salmoniformes; family Salmonidae; genus Oncorhynchus; species Oncorhynchus masou. The sequence continues at coordinate 32,895,443 of NC_088226.1, read as the reverse complement.
CTTCCCAGTCCACCAGATACTGCCAGGACCGCTGCACCCGGCGGGAATCCAGTATCCGGTGGACGGTATAAGCCGGCTGGCCTCCAATGACACGAGGCGGAGGGGGAGGTCTGTCTGCCGGGACAAGGGGAGAAAAAACAACAGGTTTTAACAAAGACACATGAAATGTGGGATTAATCTTAAGGGATCTGGGTAAGTGTAGGCGATAAGAAACTGGGTTAACTCTCCTGGCAACCTTGAAGGGACCGATGTATTTTTGGGACAGCTTGCGAGACTCCACCCGTAGAGGTAAGTCTCTTGTGGAGAGCCAGACTCTCTGGCCGGGGCGCAGGGTAGGCCCGGGACGGCGACGTCTGTTGGCTTGTTGTTGATACCTCTGTGAGGAACGCATCAGATTAAGACGGGTCTTCCTCCACATAAGCCGACAGCGTCTGACGAATCTCAAGGCTGAAGGCACTCTGACTTCTGCCTCCTGGTCCGGGAACAATGGAGGAGCATAGCCAAACTGACACTCGTGCGGGGACATACCAGTGGAGGAGGAGCGCAAGGTGTTGTGCGCGTATTCGGCCCAAACAATAAAGGATGACCATGTGGACGGGTTGTCACGAGTCATACATCGGAGGGTGGTTTCCAGCTCTTGATTCATCCTCTCTGTTTGGCCGTTGGACTCCGGATGGTACCCTGAAGATAGACTGGCAGAAGCCCCCATGAGTTGGCAGAAGGCCTTCCAAAACCTTGAGGCGAACTGGGGACCTCTGTCAGAAACCACATCTTGAGGAATGCCGAAGACTCGGAACACATGATTAATTACCAACTCAGCCGTTTCCTTGGCAGAAGGTAACTTAGTCAGAGGGACGAACCTGGCCGCCTTTGAAAACCTGTCGATTATGACTAGGATAGTAGTATTGCCATGGGATGGAGGAAGTCCAGTAATAAAGTCCAATGATATATGGGACCAGGGTCTGTGGGGAACAGGTAAAGGGTGAAGGAGTCCTTGAGGGCGGAGGTGAGAAGATTTGCCCTGGCAGCACACGGGGCAGGCATTGACGAAAGTGGCAACGTCTTCTCTTATGGTAGGCCACCAGAACTTACGCTGGATGAACTCCAAGGTGCGACCTACGCCCGGATGACAGGTGAGGCGAGAGGAGTGCCCCCACAGAAGGACCTGAGTCCTCACTGCCTTGGGGACAAACAACCGATTGGCAGGACCTCCTTTAGGGTCCGGTTCGCTAGCTTGAGCACGTCTCACGGTATCCTCAACTTGCCACGAGATCGGAGCCACAATCTTAGCAGCAGGAAGGACAGGCATGTCCGTGTCATCTCGAATGGCAGGAGCGTAGACTCGGGACAGGGCATCCGGTTTGAGATTCTTCGACCCGGGCACATAGGTGAGGATAAACTGGAATCGATTGAAGAAAAGAGACCATCTAGCTTGTCTAGAGTTCAATCGCTTCGCCTGCTGGATATACTCCAGATTCTTGTGGTCCGTAAGCACTTGAAACGGGTGAGAAGCCCCCTCGAGCCAGTGTCTCCATTCCTTCAATGCCATCTTAACCGCTAGGAGTTCACGATCCCCCACATCGTAGTTCCTCTCAGTCGGGGTAAGCCGGTGTGAGAAGAAAGCGCACGGATGAAGCTTCTTGTCTTCACCCTCTGAGACAGGACAGCTCCAACACCAACCTCTGATGCGTCTACCTCCACCACAAATGGTTCATCCGTAGTCGGTAGTATCAGGATGGGAGCAGAGAGGATGCGCTGCTTGAGTCCTTGGAAGGCCGTCTCAGCTTCTCTTCCCCAAGAAAACCTTGCATTGCCACCTTTGGTTAAAGCTGAGAGAGGAGCTGCCACCAAACTGAAGTTCTTGATGAACTTGCGGTAAAAGTTTGTGAAGCCCAGGAAACGCTGAACATCCTTAACGGATTTGGGGGTGGGCCAATCCGCTACCGCCCCTACCTTCCTAGGGTCCATTTGGATTCGACCGGGTTCCACTACAAATCCCAGGAATTGTACTCGGGATGAATGGAATTCACATTTTTCCGGCTTAACGTACAGATGGCTGTCCAGGAGGCGTTTGAGTACTTGTCTGACATGCTTAGTGTGTTCTTGAAGGGAGCTCGAAAAGATGAGGATGTCATCCAAGTAAACGAACACAAATATGTTAAGCATATCCCTAAGCACATCGTTTATGAGCGCTTGGAACACCGCTGGGGCGTTGGTCAGGCCGAAGGGCATCACCAAGTATTCATAGTGACCAGTAGGCGTGTTGAAAGCGGTCTTCCACTCGTCACCAGGTCTGATCCGCACAAGATGGTATGCGTTCCGCAGGTCAAGCTTAGTGAAAACAACTGCTTCCTGGAGCAGCTCGAAGGCTGTGGCCATAAGGGGTAGCGGGTAACGGTTACGGACGGTTATGTCATTGAGTCCCCGGTAGTCGATGCAAGGACGTAACCCACCGTCTTTCTTGGCCACAAAGAAAAACCCTGCTCCCGCCGGGGAGGTGGATGGACGCATGAGGCCTGCTTCCAGAGAGTCCTTGATATAGGTATCCATAGCAGCTCGTTCGGGTGGAGATAGGGAAAAGATCCGACCCCTGGGGGGCAAGTGCCCGGAAACAGGTCGATGGGGCAATCGTAAGATCTATGGGGTGGTAGCATGGTGGCCCTCTGTTTGCTAAACACCAGTTTGAGGTCATGGTAACACTCGGGAACTCGGGTCAGATCGATGGATTCTAAAGACTCGGGAGTAGAACTCGGGAATTCTGGAAAATACAAGTAGCTTGGCACGTAGGACCCCACTGCTTGATAGTGCCCACAGACCAGTCGATGTGAGGGTTATGGCTGTGAAGCCAGGGGTATCCAAGGACGAGAGGGAACTCGGAACAGGAGATCAAATGAAAGTTCATCAATTCCTGGTGTTGTGAAACTGAAAGTCTCAAGGAGGTAGTGACATGAGTGACAAGTCCAGATCCCAAAGGGCTTCCATCCAATGTAGTAACCCTCATGGGGTCACTTAGAGGTTCAGAGGGAACGCCATTCTTCTTCGCCCAGACACCATCCATGAAGTTACCTGCGGCTCCAGAGTCTACCAAGGCTTGAAGGTGAAGCTTGTGGTTGTCCCAGGAGAGGGTGACTGGAATGAGCAGACGGGAGTTGGACGGATGGGAGGAGGTTATGTTTCCCGTTACAGTTCCCCCGGTCTGTACGGGACAGAGCGTTTCCCTGGAGCCCGGGACACGTGGAACGGAAATGGCCCGGTTTGCCGCAATATAGACAGCGTCGCTCCCTCATCCGGCGGTCTCTCTCAGCCTGGGAGATGCGTCCAATCTGCATGGGTTCCGGTGGAGCCAGTGATGATAAAGGTGGGGACTCGGAGCTGGGACTGATAGGGGCTAGAGGTCTACGGTTGAGTTCTCTCTCTCTCAGACGCTGGTCAATGCGTGAGGCCAACTTGATCAGGGACTCGAGATTGTCCGGTGGTTCCCGAGTGGCCAGTTCATCTTGGATAGTGTCGGAAAGGCCTTTCAGAAAGCACACCGTGAGCGCCTCGTTGTTCCAGCCACTCGCTGCTGCCACCGTGCGGAACTGAATGGCATAGTCCGTCACGCTGCGCCAACCTTGATGGAGAGTCAGGAGCTGTTTGGCTGAGTCAGAACCACTGCTTGGGCCTTGAAACACTCGTTTGAATTCCTCAGCAAAGGCAGAGTAGCTGGCACAGCAGGAACTATGGGCATCCCACACAGCAGTAGCCCAGGCCAGGGCTTTTTCCGACAGCAGGGTGATGATATATGCGATCTTAGACCGGTCGGTGGGAAATGACGAGGGTTGCAGCTCAAAGGAGAGAGAACATTGAGTGAGAAACCCTTTACAAGCACTTGGATCACCTGAGAACCGTTGGGGAGGTGGAAGACGAGGTTCAGCCAGGGGGTTAACTGCCATGGGTACGTGAACTTGAGGTACTGGGACGGGAACTGTTGCCGGGGTAAGTCGATCAGATACTTGCTTAATGGAAGTCAGCATCTCCGACAGAAGATGAGAATGTCTAGCCATTAAGGCCTCTTGCTGAACCAGGGCGGCTTCGTGGCGTTGGACAGTCTCCTGGTGGTGGGACAGCGTGGCAAAAAGGTCCTGGGAACTGGCTGCCTCTGGGTTCATTTTTGGCTCTGTGTTTCTGTCAGGACCCGGTTTCGAACCTGGGTCTCCGGAGTGAGAAACAGTCACTTAACCAACTGAGCCACGAATAGACAGCAGAACCCAGAAGATGAGGCAGACACAGCAGTACTTAAGACGGTGTATTTAATAAAGAAAAAATCCTAAAATAAAAAATGGCAAATCCAAAAGGTGGTAGGTAAAACACAAAAAAAAACCTAAAAAGAAACTCACTAAAACTAAACAAAAACAAAAACAAAAAACAGAATACTACAAGAACTTCACCCGGAATCGACAAGAGCACACAGAACACTAGGGCAGGGTGCCAACATACAAACACAGAGCACAGAACTGAGGGAAACAAAGGGTTTAAATACAATCAGGGGAAACGAGACACAGGTGCAAACAATAATGGGGATCAAGGGAAAAACACAGGGACAAAAAGCACAATGGGGACATCTACTGACAAAAACACGGAACAACCCTGGCCAAATCCTGACAACAATGGTATTGACGGTAGCATATCACACATCACAGAAATAATCTACCATATCATATATGTCCATACAAGAGAACTCAACTAAGCAGCCACCAACTTTTTCAGTTGATTGCGCTAGTACATGATTTGGTAGCACCAATATTTTTGCTGATGTGTGCCCATAATAACCTGACCTGTGTCCCATAACATTCCACACATAACCAGGCTAATAATGATTAATCATCTTTTAAACTAGCATGCCCTTAAAAGGCTTGACATTCAGGTAAATTTGCCAGTGGTACACCGGGCCAGTTCCATATAAAAGTTACTGGCCAGAATGAAAACAATTGATTGTTTGGAGAGAAAACATAAAACCTGTGCACTATCTCAAAAAGGGTGTTATTGTTAGCGATTGTAAACAGTCACTCTACAGTTGTAGGGCCCTATAAAATTGCATATTGCGCAAAAATTGCGTAAATTCAGTTTTTCATGTTTACATTTCCAGGTTTCTGAGTCTTCCTATGTTTTTTTCAGTTTTCCCCCCACTTTAAAAATAAATAAATTGGATGTCCACAAGAATTCTAAAACCACATCAGGATACCACTTGAGGTCTGGGACCATTCAGGCAAACATTATTGGGAGGGTGTAGAGCCCTTTAATTCAATTTTGCTTTTAGCAAGAGAGTTTGGCTAGCTATGTTTTTGTACTGTACAATGTACAGTGCAGGCTACAAGTACATGTGATGTCAGAGTTTGCAAGACAAATGACCCACTATTGATATAAATCATCAGATATAATTATGCCAGGTAGGCCTACTTTGCTGTCAACATTTAATTGGGAAGGTTGTTTGGAAAAGCTTTTACACTGTTTCATTCAAACAGTGCATGATGACTGAATAGACCATTGCAAAGATTCGACCAAGACTTTGGATCAAACCTTTTGAATACCTGGTCTGCAAACCCATTGTTGCATAGCCATTGCTTTTTGAATAAATCTTGATACATAAAATCGTGAACCAAAAACTAACATGACCAGCAACAACAACAAAATAATTCACTGGAACCAATTATCGTGACCAATTAGAAAATGATGTCGCACTGCCAAGTCAAAGGGTTACAAATGCAAGTGTTTTGGTCACGGTTTTGAGCCCTTCTAAGTCCTACATGCACACATGTGCACGCGCTCACATGCTCCCAGACACGCTCACACACATGCAGGGGCTAGGTTAAGGTGAGCAGCAGGGTTGCTGCTATGTAAACAGGCATTAGGATTAACAGAGATAGATAGTCTGTGAATGAGACAGGGGTTATCTACTATGCAATTACCATTCACATACAGGGCGCTGTCACCCTGTCACAGAGTCACACACACAAACACACTACGCAGTGACAGCGGCAGGAGCAGAGTTGACAGGAGAGATAAATTAACAGTGAGCAAACAGCTGCGTAGGTGGCTCATTAAACTCACCCTGCTGTGTTACCACACACACACACACACGCACGCACACGCACACACACACACACACACACACACACACACACACACACAAATATCTAAAATCAGTCTATCTAGATAAGTGAACGAAAGTCCATTGTGTATGTGTGTGTGCACATCCACCTGTGTTTCTGAGTGGGCGTATCGGAGTCCAGCAGAGCCCAGTGGCTGTAGACAACGCACATACAGTACCCGTCAAAGGTTTAGACACACTTACTTATTCAAGGATTTTTCTTTAATTTTACTATTTTCCACATTGTAGAATAATAGTGAAGGCATCAAAAGTATGAAATAACACATATGGAATCATGTAGTAACAAAAAAAGTGTTAAACAAATCAAAATATATTTTAGATTTTAGATTCTTCAAAGTAAGACGTTTGCCTTGATGACAGCTTTGCACACACTTGGCATTCTCTCAACCAGCTTCATGAGGTAGTCAGATGGAATGCATTTTAATTAACAGGTGTGCCTTGTTAAAAGTTCATTTGTGGAATTTCTTTCCTTCTTGATGCATTTAAACCAATCAGTTGTGTTGTGACAAGGTAGGGGTGGTATACAGAAGATAGCCCTATTTGGTAAAAGTCCATATTATGGCAAGAACAGCACAAATAAGCAAAGAGAAATGACAGTCCATCATTACTTTAAGATGTGAAGGTCAGTCAATCCAGAAATGTCAAGAACTTTGAAAGTTTCTTCAAGTGCAGTCGCAAAAAACATCAAGCGCTATGATGAAACTGGCTCTCATGAGGACCGTCACAGGAAATAAAGAGCCAGAGTTACCTCTGCTGCAGAGGATACATTCATTAGAGTTACCAGCCTCAGAAATTGCAGCCCAAATAATTGCTTCACAGAGTTCAAGTAACAGACACATCTCAACATCGACTGTTCAGAGGAGACTGTGTGAATCAGGCCTTTGTGGTCAAATTGCTGCAAAGAAACCACTACTAAAGGACACCAATAATAAGAAGAGACTGGCTAGGGCCAAGAAACACGAGCAGGAAGGGAAAGGGGGATACCTAGTCAGTTGTACAATTGAATGCCTTCAACTGAAATGTGTCTTCCGCAATGGACATTAGACCGGTGGAAATCTGTCCTTTGGTCTGATGAGTACAAATTTGAGATTTTTGGTTCCAACCACAGTATCTTTGTAAGATGCAGAGTAGGTGAACGGATGATCTCCGCATGTGTGGTTCCCATCGTGAAGTATGGAGGAGGAGGTGTGATGGTGCTTTGCTAGTGACACTGTCTGTGATTTATTTAGAATTCAAGACACACTTAACCAGCATGGCTACCATAGCATTCTGCAGCGATACGCCATCCCATCTGGTTTGCGCTTAGTGAGACTATCATTTGTTTTTCAACAGGACAATGACCCAACACCTACAGGCTGTGTAAGGGCTATTTGACCAAGAAGGAGAGTGATGGAGTGCTGCATCAGATGACCTGTCCTCCACAAAGAGTGAGAAAAAAAACAGCCAATGTGGCATATGTGGGAACAAGACTGTTAGAAAAGCATTCCAGGTGATGCTGGTTGAGAGAATACGCCAAGTGTGTGCAAAGCTGTCATCAAGGCAAAGGGTGGCTATTTTGAAGAATCTTAACTATAAAATCTATTTTGATTGGTTAAACACTTGTTTGCTTACTACATGATTCCATATGTGTTACATCATAGTTTTGATGTCTTCACTATTATTCTACAATGTAGAAAATAGTTATTTCATAGTTTTGCTATGAATGCTATGGTAGCCATGCTGGTTATTCTACTGGTTATTCTACAATGTAGAAAACAGTACAAAATAAAGAAAAACCCTTGTATGAGTAGGTGTGTCCAAACCTTTGACTGGTACTGTACATACACACTTCACAGGTGTGAGCCACATAGAGCAGGAGAGACCTGAGCTATTATTATACGACAGCAGATCAAACTGAGAGCAGAGATGGAGAACATTTCCAGAGAGCGTGAGGGGCAGTGCTCACATCACCAGCACAGTCAAACTAAGGGGGTTTTAGTTTGGTAGAATGGCTACATCCATAGTCTAGCTGCTCTAGCAGTTCCATGTCAAGTCCATAAGACTACAGTGAATCAGTGAGAGCGAGCCCAACCTTGCCTGCCCACTCACTCACCCCTAGGCAGCACAGCACAGCACACTGTTACTATGCAAGAGTCACCTCGTCCCTGCCTAACTCCCTGTCTGTCTATCTGTCTGCCTAGAATGTGTCTAAGCATTTAGGAAACTCTTAGAAAAGAGTTCCAAAAGGGTTATACGGCTGTCCCCATAGGATAACCCTTTTTGGTTCCTCAAAGTGTTGTCCTTTGGGGACAGCCAAAGAATCCCTTTAGGTTGTGGATAGCACCTTTTGTTCCTAAGAGTGTACACTGTTGACTGTAGAGAGATATGAAGTATGTCTGTGTGTGAGTGTGTGTTACAAAGCTCACTGTTATTAACAGGGAGTTAGACATTTTCTGGTACTATAAGTACAGCGCTGTATTCCCTGTCTAAAAGCCACATCTACATGTTAAAAGAAAGAGAGAGAGAAACCGAGAGAGAAAAAGAGAAACCGAGAGAGAGAGACAGAGAGAGGGAGGGAGAGAGCAAAAGAACTGGGCTAAATGTGCGCAATATGGTCAGATCATACCTCACAAATGTTCAAAACAAGGAAACTCAAATCCTCACAAAGCGCCAGCAACTGCATGCAACCTATTATCCCTAAACCAGACTGGCAAAAGTCATTTCCTGACCTTCATCTTAAAACCAAGTCCAGCTGAAAACACACCGGAGAGAAAGAGGGAGAGGAGACGCATTTAAAAAAGAGGAAGATGGAAAAGGGGTAAGGAGACATATTACAGAGACAGACAAATTAAAACTGAGAAAGCAAGGGATCAGAGAAGTGGAGAGATACCTCTTGGATCGGCGCAGCATGCTTCTCTCCGGCAGGGAAAAATTGGAGAGCACAGTCCAAAAAGAGTCAGACATGGTCCTGCAGCTCCACACACATAGCTGTCACACACACACACAGAGACGACACTGCCCGCCAGCCTCTGAACACACAGACATACGTACGCCAGCTACTGGCAGCAGGCAGGCAGACAGGCAGCTTGGACAGATGGATAGGATGCGGCTTCTGCTTCCTAAACTAAAGCTAAAACTGCTGCTGGTCTAAACCTGCACCGCTTGCTAGCGCTGATCTGAGCAACCTCAGTGTGCTCTCTCCCTCTCAATCTCTTTCTCAATTTATCTGCCTGACAGACTCTCTCCCCCTCCCCTCTGTCTTGCTTCTCCCTACCTCCCTCCCTCCCGCTCAGTGACCAGCCTCTCTCTCTCATCCTCCCTCACTCCCTTTAGCTCAGTGGCCAGCCTCTCTCCGTGGATCATATTTAAAGGTGCAGCCTGCGTAAACACCTATTAACTCTACTGCCAGTGCTTTCTCTGCACCATCTACCGTCCATCTGGGGTGTGTGTGTTGTGTGCGTGCATGCAAAGTATCAGGGAGCCCAGGGAGAAACAAACTCATTATCAGACAGAACAGAATATAGTGGATTTAAAATTTACCTTCTCAGTAGAAACAAATACTTCTCTCTATGTATTACGCAGCTGCCTGCCCTTTAAGTACTGTGTGTAATGAAAGGTACCAGCCAGCAACAGATCAGAAAACAAGACAAGACAGAAGGGGGGAAAAAAGATAGCAGGGAAGTTTGTGTGGGGGGCAGGTGAGCGTGCTAGTGTCAGTTGCGTGACAGTGCTGGGGTAGTGCTGTGTGCCTAATGCTTATGGCTCCTGTTTCCACCAGGCTAACTAACAGAGAAATACGTTAGCAGTAGCACCTCAGAGAAAGAACAGAAGCTAGCAGAGCGTGACAGACACAGGCTGCAGGGTCACCAAAGATGTTTAGAACTAACCCAAGATAGACCACAGCTTGTTGTTTCCAATGGGAGCAAATTAATCATAGTGGGCAAAACAAGCAAGGAGCTGAGATCCTATTGGAACGTTCTAGCATGTATTTGCATATTTACATTAAGGAACGCCTACTCTGTGAAGTGCGCGTGTGCAATAACTCAATTCGCCCTTGCACTCCTAAACAACACAATTTGTAGAAACTTTGGCAAAGGGTAAGTCTACGAAACATAGTCCACTCTGTTAATAACTGGTTCTGGGAACGGAAACCTGCATTGAGATCAAATGTTTCATCAATGAGAAAATTAGTAGAATGTCGGCCAAAATGCATCTTGCTCCATCTTCTCCCATCGCCGGCCACTGGGCTTCCTCTCATCACCATATTTTTTTTTAAATCTAAGCTACCGTGCATACCTATATAACATAGGTACAGGACGTAATGATGACTCGTAAAATGTTGCGCTACACGTGCAACACAGCATTCCTAAACTAGCCCACAATGTCTGCTGTGTGGATCGAGCAGTCAACAAGTCGAGCAGTCATTTGAAAGAGTAATACAATTTCAGCGAGACAATTCAAAGGTAAAATCCATTAAAGCCAAAATAATGTAATTCATTGCCCTTGACAATCAACTGTTCTCTTTTGTGGGTGATGTTGGCTTTCGCCGACTGGTCGAGCACAGGTACACACTACCACGTGCGCTATTCTTTAGTTGTTGCCCTACCGGAGTTACACAGTAATAGCCTCACTGCTATTAGCTTGACTGCCATACACACAATTCCCCATAATGTCAAAGTGGAATAATTTTTACAAATGAATTAAAAATGAAAAGATGAAATGTCTTGAGTGAATAAGTATTCAATCCCCTTTGTTATACCAAGCCTAAATATGTTCAGGAGTAAAATGTGCTTAACAAGTCACAAAATAAGTTGCATGGATAAAAGTGTTTGACTTTAATGACTATCTCATCTTTGCACCCCACACATACAATTATCTGTAAGGTCCTCCAGTCGAGCAGTACATTTCAAACACCAATTCAACCACAAAGACCAGGGAGGTTTTGCAATACCTCACAAAGATGGGCACCTATTGGTAGTGTGCAAAGCTGTCATCAAGGCAAAGGGTGGCTACTTTGAAGAAATTCAAATATAATATATATAGTGATTTGTTTAACACTTTTTTGTTTACTACATATTTTCATATGTGTTATTTCATAGTTTTGATGTCTTCACTATTATTCTACAATGTAGAAAATCATAAAAATACAGAAAAACCCTTGAATGGGTGCTTTTGACTGGTACTGTATATACAAAAGTATGTGGACACTACTTCAAATTAGTGGATTTGACTATTTCAGCCACCCCCGTTGCTGAGAGGTGTATAAAATCGAGCACACAGCCATGCTATCTCCATAGACAAACATTGGCAGTAGAATGGCCTTACTGAAGAGCTCAGTAACTTTCAACTTGGCACTGTCATAGGATGGCACCTTTCAAACAAGTCAGTTCGTCAAATTTCTGCCTTGCCCCGGGCAACTGTAAGTGCTGTTATTGTGAAGTGGCAAGTCTATGAGCAACAACAGCTCAGGCTCAAAGTGTTAGGCCACACAATCTCACAGAACAGGACCGTCAAGTGCTGAAGCACATAAAAATTGTCTGTCCACTCACTATCGAGTGCCAACCTGCCTCTGGAAGCAATGTCAGCACAATAATTGTTTGTCGGGAGCTTCGTAAAATGGGATTCCATGGCCGAGCATACAAACTCAAGCCTAAGATCACCATGCGCAATTCCAAGCGTCGGCTGGAGTGGTGTAAAGCTCGCCGCCATTGGACTCTGGAGCAGTGGAAATGCATTCTCTGGAGTGATAAATCATGCTTCACCATCTGGCAGTCCAACAGACTAATCTGGGTTTGGCGGATGCCAGGAGAACACTACCTGCCCAAATACATAGCGCCAACTGTAAAGTTTGGTGGAGTAGGAATAATGGTCTGGGCCTGTTTTTCATGGTTCGGGTTAAACCCCACAGCATACAATGACATTCTAGACAATTCTGTGCTTCCAACTTTGTGGCAACAGTTTGGGGAAGAACTTGACTGGCCTGCACAGAGCCCTGACCTCAACTCTATCGAACATCTTTGGGATGAATTGGAACGCCGACTGCGAGCAAGGCCGAATTGCCCAACATCAGTGCCCGACCTCACTAATACTCTTGTGGCTGAATGGAAGCAAGTCCCCGCAGCAATGTTCCAACATCTAGTGGAGAGCCTTCCCAGAAGTGTGGAGACTGTTATAGAAGCAAAGGAGGGACCAACTCCATTAGTGTGAAGCTTTATGAGTGAAGGACCATAGGGTGAAACTCTAAACCAGGATTATCTGTCCCACTGGGTGAGTGTAAAGTAGAATACATTTTTAGGGGTGTGTTCAATTGTGTGAATACTAGAGGTGTATTGTATGTGTGGGTGTCAGATATGTATTGAGTGTGTGAGCTCCCATTTGTCATTGAAGTATTGTGAGGTGACAAAATATGTGGAATGGTTAAGAAAGGCTGGTTTGAGGAGGTATTTACAAATGGCTCTCGGTTTAGTGCTTTTGAATTATTAAAGTGAGAAAGTCAGAAAACGCAGTGTTGAAAAAGAAAGTGAAGAGCCTGATGTACCAACAGCAAGGAGGTGGGGACTTGCCGTCCACATCCCTTGGTTATATCCTGAGGTGCCGGGTATGTCTCTGATTCACATTCCAATGATCTGGAGCAGATTATGTGATTGATTATTCACCCTAACGCATCAGTTGTAATGTTGCATTTTGTATTGAGTAGGGTGGATTTTTCTTGCATTCACGTGAACAGTGATATGGTAACTGTAAAGGGTATGGGTTGTTCATGGTCACAATTTGATTAGGTGAACGCATTGTCAAGGATGTAATTACGGCCATAAAAAACACTATCCTTGTTTTAGGTGTGTATCCATGTTAGATTAACCAAACTATTTGGTCTCATTTTATAATAAGGAGCTGCAGGTTACTCGCTCCATGATTTAGATCAGTGATCATCAACCGGGCGATCTGGATTTCTTATAAGTAAGTTCATGTTTAAGTTTCTTATTTAGCACTGTCAACACTTTGTTCAACACTTTAATAAGCCATACATTGCGCATTCTCCTTACTTCCACTCGCGCTACAACCAGCACTGCAGCTGCAATGAATGAGTATTGAAAAAGTTATCCAATAAGCTTGCGTTGTTATTATTAGCGGCTTTTGTCTTTTTTAATACCGAGAAATATTTACCTTTCTTTAGTCACATGAGTAAAAACATGAATTGGTGCATGAGGCAGAAATAATGCCGTGTGACTTCAGTTTCGCCATCAGCTGGAAGACTGTGTTCCCTTTTCCCAGCGGAGGGAGGGAGACCTTGCAGGCCATGCTCACAAGTAAAACAACAAATTATTTATTTACAGTGTGATTATATACCTACATTAAAAAAAACATATAATTTCAAAATGGTCTGAGAAGAATAACATTGGAAAGTTAATTCAAGCATAGCCAATATGCAGTTATAATGTACTGGGCCAATAGCCTACTGCATTAACCTCATTGCTACATAATTAATGCTGCATAGGCTTACTTTAAGTCATTAGCAGTAGATCTTTACTTGCATTTTGACTCAGGAAGTGATCTTCACTCAGAAAAGGTTGGTGACCACCGATTTAGATGACTGCTTCATTTATATGGCTTAATAAGGTTTCAAGAAGGGAAATGTTTAGAATTTGCTGTTCTTGTGGCTTTTTGTTACCGTTTTAAACATTGAGGTAAATCAAAGAGAAAAATATGTTCGTAGATTGAAAGTTAAATAAATGTTTAACACCATTTCCAGAAAACTAAGACCTATTTTAATTAGCAGCCATACAATTGGTGAACATTTTTTTATAGGGTCAATGTGAATATAGCTATTGAGTAGGCCAGGTCTGACAATCTATTTTATGGATTGATAACTTTTGAATACGCATGGATAACATGTACAAGTAGGAAACCCTAAGTAATCCAGAGCGAAGTGACGTGTTGTCGTCTTGACAAGTATAGGCAAATTATTCGATATTATCATGTGCTTGGTAGACCAGTAATTATGAAAGTTTGCTAACTTGATTTGCTAACTTGCTCTATCCATTCTGAGGTATACGTTTGACATGGACGTTTTGAAGAGGCCTTCCTTTGTAGTCCAAATAACTCAAGTAGATGGCACGTATGCTGGTTTAATTAACCCTCTTCTGTTGAGAGTCGGATTGACCCAGAACAATAACAATGTATATAGCCTTAGTGAAATTAACGCAAGTTTAAATTCTGATGTTGATTACGCAATTGCAATTCTGAGATTGCATTCACATATGTGACCCGATTTTGGACACTTGGCGTATGTCGCAAGTCACGCATTCACAGGAGAGCTGTTTGAACGTAAAATATTTTTTTGTGTGGCAGAAATGCCTTCTCCACCATGTGAACTTTCATGTGCCTTAATATCAAACTTGTATGCCATCTGTAGGAATGAAATTGTTAAGTTACGAGCCTAGTTGGTTTAGCCACAGAAAAAGTGAGCAACCTTCCCGCTAGCCATGATTTGCTGAGATAATGAGTGGGCTGGAAAAACCGAGAGATGAGTTTGGATTGGTCTACCATATAGCACGCGTCTGTCTACTGGAATTGGTCAGTATGTTTAGGTAATCAGGTCGAACGTGGCTTTAAAAAAATATATATTGCGTAGTAAAACTGCATAAACCTAAGTTTCAAGTTAAAGTGTACTGTTAGCTAGCTGGCTCACTAGCTAACGATATGTGTATGCTCCCCACTTTCTGGAGGACCGAGTTTTGAAATCAGTTGAATTCGAGTATAATAGCTTAGGAGGTGGAGGAAACACCAGTCTTGATTACATCGTCAAACTAAGGGCAACCATGCATGGAGACCATGCATCAGACAGGAGACGCGTCTAGATGTCTGGAAGTAGCCGGCAAGTTAGTACAGAACGGTTGGCTCAACCCTTAAAGAGATGGGTGGGGCTAAGGCGTAAGAGGGTGTGAACAATGCTGAATGGGTGTAAACAAAATAGGGCTCTCCAATATTAGTAGCAAAACATTTGAAAGACGGTTTTCTCAAAAGTGAGTTTACAAGATGAACAACTTTCAAAGCATAATTACATTCCCATTGTTTCCTCAAATGCAGTGTATGATATAGCATTTTGTAGCTCTGAATCTCTACTTTTAACTATGTAAAAACAGAAATTCAAATGTTGCAACATAAGACAGAATCCAGGTGGTGAGTCACATATCAGTCCATAAGAATGATGGACAGATAGCAGATCATGCCGGCAAACCGCAACCAATTTGACCACATCGCATCAGCCTGTCTGCGAGCAGTGAACAATAATAAATTAAGAGCAATGGATGTGTGATCATCCATGTGTCCTGATTCTCTCGGTACCCAACAGCTTCTGCTGTCCACATTTCATTGGATTCATTGGGAAACACGCCTCACATCCTCTTTAAACCAAGCATCTTTGATGCCCTCACTCGTCAAGGGTGAGCCTCGATGGTGTGATTTTTAGAACATACATAATTTCCAGGGGCATGGGTCGAAGAAGGTACTTCAACTTTTTTGTAAATGGGTCCTGGATGGCCGGTCTGTACTGCAGAAGGGCAGTCGGTGGTCTAGTTAGGCCCTGACCGCTACATGCAATGTTGCTATGGGATACAAGGTTAGTATCATTGAGATCCTATTAAATTACAAGAGGGGAAATGTCAAGCATTAAAGTTACAAAAATGGGCAAAAAAAATGGCAACATTCTTGGTTGGGGAGAAATATAAAACCAGACGAACTCCGCTTGGAGTTTGCCAAAAGGCACCTAAGGGTCTGATGAAACCAAGATTGACCCCATTTGTCACGAGTCCGACCGAGGGTGGTTCCCTTTCCCGGGCGCTCGGCGTTCGTCGTCACCGGCCTATTAGCTGCCACTGATTGTCTTTCCTCCCCCTCCTTGTATGTTTAGTGGTAGCACCTGTTTATGTTTGATTAGTTTGTCTTCATTAGACAGCCGGTCGGAGAGGACACATGTCTGATCGTTGCTAGGGGTGTCCGTCTGGGAGTAGAGATGGCAGGTGGAACGCTTCTCGGTCACCCCAGGTGAGTCAGCATCAAACTCACCCAGAACCCCTTGTTGGCCACATGTTTGTCTTAACTTTTTTCCTTCACTTTTTTCCCTCTTCCCAGCATAGGGCGTTAGTCGATTCAGGCGCAGCTGGGAACTTTATGGGTCGCGGACTCGCCCTTAAGTTAGGGGTTCCACTGGTGCCGATAGATTCTCCTTTCCCCGTGCACTCCCTAGATAGCCGGCCATTAGGGTTAGGGATGGTCATGGAGACCACGGTCCCGCTGGACATGGTGACGCAGGGGAATCATAGGGAGCGTATCAGTTTCTTTATTATTGATTCGCCTGCGTTTCCAGTGGTGCTGGGGACTCCCTGGCTGGCCCGGCACAATCCTAAAATTTCGTGGAGACAGGGGGTTCTCCAGGGGTGGTCAGAGGAGTGTTCTGGAAGGTGTTTGGGAGTTTCCATCGGTGCCACGTCGGTGGAGAGTCCAGACCAGGGTTCCACGGTGTGCATTCCCCCCCGAGTATGCCGATTTGGCAATCGCTTTCAGTAAAGTAAAAGCGACTAAATTATCCACCTTATCGACCGGGAAGGGATTGTAGGATAGATCTCCAGGTAGACGCTGCGCTTCTCAAGAGTCACGTGTACCCGCTGTCCCAGGAGGAGACGTTGGCAATGGAGACATATGTCACGGAGTCGCTGGGACAGGGGTACATTCGGCCCGCCATTTCACCCGTCTCCTCGAGTTTCACAGTGGGGTATAGTTACCCGCTACCTCTCATCGCTACGGCGGTGGAATCGTTCCACGGAGCGCAGTTCTTCACAAAACTGGATCTCAGGAGCGCGTATAGGCTGGTGCATATTCGGAAGGGAGACGAGTGGAAAACCGCATTTAGTACCACATCAGGCCACTATGAGTACCTCGTCATGCCGTATGGGTTAAATAATGCTCCAGCCGTTTTTCAATCCTTTGTAGACGAGATTCTCAGCGACCTGTGCGGGCAGGGAGTGGTTGTTTATATCGATGACATTCTCATCTACTCGGCCACTCACACCGCGCATGTGTCTCTGGTGCGCAAGGTGCTTGGTAGACTGCTGGAGCATGACCTATACGTCAAGGCTGAGAAATGCGTGCTCTCTAAACGAGCCGTCTCTTTTCTGGGATATCGCATTTCCACCTCGGGGGTAGTGATGGAGGGCGACCGCATTAGGGCCGTGCGTAATTGGCCGACTCCGACCACGGTAAAGGAGGTGCAGCGGTTTTTGGGTTTTGCCAACTACTACCGGAGGTTTATCCGGGGTTTTGGCCAGATAGCGGCTCCCATCACCTCACTGCTGAAGGGGGGCCCGGTGCGGTTGCAGTGGTCAGCAGAGGCGGATGGAGCATTCAACAAGTTGAAGGCGCTGTTCACTGATGCGCCCGTGTTGGCACATCCGGACCCCTCTCTAGCATTCATAGTGGAGGTGGACGCGTCCGAGGCTGGGGTGGGTGCCGTGCTATCACAGCGCTCGGGTACGCCACCAAGACTCCGCCCCTGCGCTTTCTTCTCAAGGAAGCTCAGCCCAGCGGAGCGTAACTATGATGTGGGGGACTGGAAGTTGCTAGCGGTGGTTAGAGCTCTGAAGGTGTGGATACACTGGCTTGAGGGGGCTAAGCACCCCTTTCTCATCTGGACCGACCACCAGAATCTGGAGTACATTCGGGCAGCTAGGAGACTAACCCACGTCAGGCAAGGTGGGCCATATTCTTCACCCGGTTCCGGTTTACTTTGTCTTATAGACCGGGCTCCCAGAACGTAAAGGCTGACGCACTGTCCCGCCTCTACGACACGGAGGAGGGGTCCACCGAACCTACTCCCATCCTTCTCGCCTCAAAGCTGGTAGCACCAGTGGTATGGGAGGTGGATTCGGACATCGAGCGGGCGTTACGGGCTGAACCCGCACCTCCTCAGTGTCCAGCGGGGCGAAGGTACGTGCCGCTTGGTGTTCGGGACAAACTGATTCGGTGGGCTCACGTCCTACCGTCCTCGGGTCACCCTGGGGTGATGAGGACAGTGGGGAGCCTTCAAGGGAGCAATTGGTGGTCTACGTTGGCTAAGGACGTTAAGGGTTATGTCTCCTCCTGTTCAGTGTGCGCTCAGAGTAAGGCTCCTAGGCACCTTCCTAGAGGGAAGTTACAACCCCTCCCCGTTCCACAGCGGTCATGGTCACATCTGTCCATAGATTTCCTGACCGATCTTCCGCCGTCTCAGGGGAACACCACGGTTCTAGTGATTGTGGACCGGTTCTCTAAGTCCTGCCGTCTCCTCC
This sequence comes from Oncorhynchus masou masou, assembly GCF_036934945.1. Taxonomy (NCBI): domain Eukaryota; kingdom Metazoa; phylum Chordata; class Actinopteri; order Salmoniformes; family Salmonidae; genus Oncorhynchus; species Oncorhynchus masou. Next base: position 32,876,990 of record NC_088226.1, on the reverse strand, counting down.
CGTTGCCCGGTATTCCTACAGCCCTACAGACTGCGGAGGCGTTATTCACCCATGTCTTTCGGCACTACGGGGTGCCGGAGGACATCGTTTCTGATCGGGGCCCCCAATTCACGTCTCGGTTATGGAGAGCGTTCATGGAACGCTTGGGGGTCTCTGTCAGCCTGACCTCCGGTTATCACCCCGAGAGTAATGGGCAGGTGGAGAGAGTGAACCAGGAGGTGGGTAGGTTTCTGCGGTCGTATTGCCAGGATCGGCCAGGGGAGTGGGCACGATACATTCCCTGGGCTGAAATGGCTCAGAACTCACTATGCCACTCCTCTACTAACGTGTCCCCTTTTCAGTGTGTGCTGGGGTACCAGCCGGTCCTGGCACCATGGCATCCGAGCCAGACCGAGGCTCCTGCGGTGGAGGAATGGGTACAGCGCTCCAAGGAGACCTGGAGGGCCGTCCAGGAATCTCTACGACAAGCGAGTGGACGGCAGAAGAGGAGTGCTGACCGCCACCGCAGTGAGGCCCCCGTGTTTGTACCGGGGGACAGGGTCTGGCTCTCGACCCAAAACCTACCTCTCCGCTTGCCCTGCCAGAAGCTGGGTCCGCAGTGTGTAGGCCCCTTTAAAGTCCTGAGGAGAATAAACGAGGTGTGTTATCGATTACAACTCCCTTCCTATTATTGCATTAACCCCTCGTTTCATGTGTCTCTCCTCAGGCCGGTGGTAGCTGGTCCCCTGCAGGACAGTGAGGTGCCGGAGCTCCCCCCCCCCTCTGGACATCGAGGGGTCCCCGGCATACACGATCCGAGCCATTCTGGACTCAAGACGCCGGGTGAGGTGCCTGCAGTACCTCGTGGACTGGGAAGGGTACGGTCCGGAGGAGAGGTGCTGGGTACCGGTGGGGGACATCTTGGATCCATCCATGTTGAGGGATTTCCATCGTCTCCATCCAGATCGCCCTGCACCTCGTCCTCCGGGGGGACCTCGAGGCCGGTGTCGGCGCGCTGCGGGAGCCGCGCATAGGGGGGGGGGTACTGTCACGAGTCCGACCGAGATTGGTTCCCTTTCCCGGGCGGGTGGCGCTCGGCGGTTGTCGTCACCGGCCTATTAGCTGCCACTGATTGTCTTTCCTCCCCCTCCTTGTATGTTTAGTGGTAGCACCTGTTTATGTTCGATTAGTTTGTCTTTATTAGACAGCCGGCCTGCCTGGTTGTTGTGCGGGATTATTTCAGTGTAACCTTCGGCTCTGTTGTAGAGGTACGTGTTAGTACTTGGTCGTGTATTTTTCGTTGTACATTTTGATTCCCTGTGTTTGGGAACGTAACTATTGTGAGCAACCTGTGGTGCGTTGGTGCTATTAAAGACGCACAGCATTGAACTCTCTGTCTCCTGTATTTGACTCCACACCCACGACACCCGGAGCATTACACCATTGGTCTGAATGCCAAGCATCACGTCTGGAGGAAACCTGGCACCATCCCTATGGTAAAGCATGGTGGTGGCAGCATCATGCTGTGTGGATGTTTTTCTTCAGCTGGGACTTGGAGACTAGTGAGGATCGAGGGAAAGATGAACGGAGTACAGAGAGATCCTTGATGAAAACCTGCTCCAGAGCGCTCAGGACCTCAGACTGGGGCGAAGGTTCACCTTCCAACAGGACAACGACCCTAAGCACACAGCCAAGACAATGCAGGAGTCTCTGAACGTAAGTGAGTGGCCAAGCAAGAGCCCGGACTTGAACCCGATCTAACATCTCTGGAGAGACCTGAAAATAGCTGTGCGGGAACGCTCTCCATCCAACCTGACAGAGCTTGAGTACATCTGTAGAGAAGAATGGGAGAAACTCCCAAAATACAGGTGTACCAAGCTTGTAGCTTCATAACCAAGAAGACTCAAAGATGTAATCGTTGCCACAGGTGCTTTAACAAAGTACTGAGTAAAGATTCTGAATACTTATGTAAGTGTGATATTTCATTTTTTTTATTTTTTATAAATTAGCAAAACATTTCTAAAAACCTGTTTTTGCTTTGTCATTATGGGGTATTGTGTGTAGATTGATGAGGACAAAAAAAACAATTTAATACATTTTAGAATAAGGCTGTCGCGTAACAAAATGTGGAAAAAGTCAAGGGGTCTGAATACTTTCCAAAGGCACAGTATGCCTTTATTTAACTAGGCAAGTCAGTTAAGAACAAATTCTTATTTACAATGCCAGCCTTGGAACACTGGGTTAACTGCCTTGTTCAGGGGCAGAACAACATATTTTTACCTTGTCAGCTCTGGGATTCAATCTAGCAATCTTCCGGTTACTCGTCCAACGCTCTAACCGCTAGGCTACCTGCCACCTATATGTACATATAGGTATCGATAAAGTGACAAGGCAACAGGATAGATAATAAAACAGTAGCAACAGCCTATGCGATGAGTCAAAAAAGATCAATGCAGATACTGTGTGAGCTCCCCTACTTGCTACTTGTTACACTTTGAATGCTTAGCACGACAGGAAAATGGTCTAATTCACATACTTATCAAGAGAACATCCCTGGTCATCCCTACTGCCTCTGATCTGGCGGACTCACTAAGCACATACCTCATTTGTAAATGACATCTTAGTGTTGGAGCGTGCCCATCTATCTGTAAATTTAAAAAAAACACACGAAAATGAAGCTTTCTGGCTGGCTTAATTTAAGAACATTTTATTATTTGTACTTTTACTTTGGTTACTGAAATATATTTTTGCAATTACATTTACTTTTGATACTTAAGTATATTTAAAAGCAAATTCTTTACTTAAAAGCAAATACTTTTGGACTTTTACTTAAGTAGTATTTTACTGGGTGACCTTCACTTTTACTTGAGTCATTTACATTTACTCAAGTATGACAATTGGGTACTTTTTCCACCACTGCCAATAGCTACCTGGACTAACTAATTTAGCAGTCTGATGGCTTAGGGGTGAAGCTGATCAAGGTCCTGTTGGTTCCAGACTTGGTGCATCGGAACCGCTTGCTGCGAGGTAGCAGAGAGAACAGTCTATGACTTGGGTGGCTGGAGTTTCTGATCATTTTTAGGGCCTTCCTCTGATACCGACTGGCATAGAGCGCCCGGATGGCAGGGATCTCAGCCCTAGTAATGTACTGGGCCATGCGCACTACCCTCTGTAGCGCCTTGCGGTTGGATGTCAAGCAGTTGCCATACCAAGTGGCGATGCAGCCAATCAAGATGACTCACAATGGTGCAGCTGTAGAACTTTTTGAGGATCATGCCAAATCTTTTTAGCTTCCTGAGTGGGAAGAAGTGTTATCATGCCCTCTTCACAACTGTCTTGGAGTGTGTGGACCATGATAATTCCTTAGTGTTGTGGACACCGAGGAACTTGAAGCTCTTGATTCACTCCACTACAACCGTGTGTCGATGAGTATGGGGGGGGGAGTGCTCTTCTCTCCATTTCCTGTAGTCCACATCAGCTCCTTTGATCTACACAACACCGATTTATGTAATAATTTATGTAGTAATGGGTGATAAATTGGGACGTTTCACTACTAACACTACATATTTCCTACTTAAATCACTACATACTTATCCCTTAATGACTACTGTGTACCTACTGAGATTTTGGGTGTCTACAACTTAAAACCTACACAGTTCCTACATGTTCACTATTGAATTACTACACAATGCCTACACGTCACTACTGTATGTCTACTCAATCCCTATTGAATTACTAGTGCCATGCCATCTGTGTGTGTAGTGTTGTGTCACTACGGATCACAACTGAATTGCCCCTGCTACTTTTTCATTTCCTACATAAACCCTTTTGAATTACTATCGAAAACATTCACTTCTGTTTGCCAACTCAAAACCACTATTGACATCTTGTTGTTTTACTACTGTGTCACTCGTGGACTAGTGCACATTTTATTTCCTAATTGTTCTAACTGTAGCTGTATCATCAAAGAAGAAATTACACGCTTATATAAAGATTATTTTTTTATTATTAAATACCTATTAAATATTTACACTTTTCTCTTAATCCCTTTGAGGCCTTGTCTTCATTCAGCTTTGATTTAACTATCTTCAGATCCTCTTTTTTGTTGCAGCCACATTTCTCCACCACATAACCTTTCAGAAAATAAAGACAAGCAGAAGATACAACCAATTATAAGCCGTTACCAATCATCTGCTAACAGAGGTCACATAAGACAACACAGAAAAACATTTGATAAACAATGTTAATCTCATAAACAACGGCCTCCAGTCTTCTTATTTTGAGAGCCTCCTTGGCAACAGGTTAAGAGGTAAGTAGAATGGGTAAGTATACCAATATGAATATACTGTACATTTGCATACAAACACACATACTTATTAGCAGGGATGGGTAGGTTACTTTCTAAATGTAATCTGTTACAGTTACTAGTTACCTGTCCAAAATTGTAATCAGTATTTAACTTGTGGAACTCAGTAACATAATCTGATTACATTCCATTACTTTCCCCTGAAGAGACATTATAAAAATACAAAAATGTATGTTACCAATTGAACAACATCTATTGCAGGATAAATCAATGTTAAAGTTTACATAGCTGGCCATATATGGATGTTAAATGTTACTTTATGGGTTGGTTATGTAGGCTTCTTCTAACCCATCACTTTCTACTACATATAATAATATGAGTAAATTATATCTTTACATTAAAAACCAAAGTCTATTAGAATTCCAGTCATTCCAATACCCCATTTATCTTCAAGAGTAGGACTTGGAAATATGGAAGTATAGATTAGCCAAATTGTTTTACCTGGGCATAACCCAAAAACAAAGGATTTATTAGCCAGCCCTTCTCTGTTGTTTATGATTTTCTTGTCATGGAGGACTGATTGGGCTCATTGATTCGAGTTGAAAAATAAATGCTGCACTTATGGAATGGCATAATTTGAGCACTATTGAAAAGTGATATTTACATGCTATAGGCCTGTTGTTTACCTTTTTGTTAGTCACACTTTGATATCTTGATTATATGCAGCTGTTTAAAGGCCAAATCCACAGATGAAACAGTAACAAAATGGTCGCCCCGCCTCTGTTTTGGTAAAAAGCTGAGGGGTGGGCCTGGAGAAATGTGACCACTCTCAGATTAACAGACAGAGCATTAGATGCAAGGACTGACCCTCCATGCCTACCAGGGTACAGTGGGTTAACTGCCTTGCTCATGGGCAGAATGACAGCTTTTTACCTTGTCAGCTCAGGGATTCGATCCAGTATCCTTTCAATTACCAGCCCAACACTCTAACCACCAGGCTACCTGCCGCCCCAACAATGACAGTGATCTCTATGACAATGGATAACAGCTAAGACTGTTTTGGCTAGCAATCGTTTGTGTTAAAAAGTTATACAAAAAAAATTTACAAAGACATGAAAGTATTCATTAAAGATATAGGAAAGTCAAACTTACAGATGGTGTCAGCATAATAGCTATGACAGACAGGATGATAAAGGACGGAAGATGACTACATTCAGGATTGCCCTTCAGCCAACTACTACCTGTTTTGTCTGGCTATAGTGTTGTGATACTTATTTACAACCTACATCGTGTAGTAAAAAGCTCTACCTGATTGCTATATACCAGGTATTCCCAAACTGAGGTACATGTACCCCTATGCTGTCGGGGGTATGCCAAATGCAAATGTGATTCACATTTTCAAACAGTCCATTTATATTTTCCAACAGGGCTATACATTTGGGTGAGTTTTTTTAGGCTTGTTTCACCGGCAAAAATAAAGTTAAAGCATCTAGTATTCAGTGAAATAGCAACACAATGTCAAATGCAGGTAGCCTAGACAAATAGTTAACATCCAATCACATTAACCGTTACTCTCTCGCCGGAATTCCACTAACGGTCCGTATGTAGCCAAACGTAGCTGCTGCTCATTCCGTTTGCTTGAAAAAGGATAAATGGTTAAACAAATGAAGGCCTGCGTCCATAGAGACACATACCTGCTCCTACCAGCAGTACTACACCTGCACTTGTCGACGAAACAAGTTGTTCTGCTTCCACGAGCACATCCAATGGTAGCATCAGTAATTCTACATTTGTTGTTAGCCCAGCTAGCATGGACACTGACAGTTGTGAATCTGATGCAGCCGAAGAGCTTCACATACAAGCCAGCGAATTCTATGCGTTACAGCTGGATGTGTCAACAGGCCTAGCACAGCTCCTGGTATATGTTACGTTCATGGGGGGGTCCATTAATGAAGACATCATCTTCTGCAAAACCCATGAAACCAGGACAACATGAGAGGATATTACTGGACAGATTTGTGACATGAAATGGACTTTGGTGGTCAAGATGTGTTGGTATCTGTACTGATGGTGCAAAATACAGGGAGATATAGTGGCGTGGCAACGAGCGTGCAAGCAATTGCTCCCGACGCCACTTGGGTACACTGCAGCATCCACCGAGAGGCTCTTACTGCCAAGGGGATGCCTGATAGCTTGAAAGACATTTTGGACTCTACAGTGAAAATGGTTAACTTCGTTAAAGCAAGGCCCCTGAACTCTAGCGCATTTTCTGCACTACGCAATGATATGGGCAGCGACCATGTAACGCTTTTACACCATACAGAAGTGCGCTGCTTATCAAGGGGCAAAGTACTGACACGTTTTTTTTTATTTTATTGACGACGAGCTTAAAGTTTTTTTACTGACCATAGTTTTTACTTGTCTGACTGCTTGCATGATGATGAGTTTCTCACACGCCTGGCCTATCTGGGTGATGTTTTTTCTCACCTGAATGATCTGAATCTAGGATTACAGCGACTCTCTGCAACTATATTCAATGTACAGGAAAAAATTCAGGCTATGATTAAAAAGTTGGAGCTCTTCTCTGTCTGCATTAACAAGGACAACACACACGTCTTTCCATCATTGTATGATTTTTTGTGTGCAAATGAACTCAAGCTTACGGACAATGTCAAATGTGATATAGTGAAGCACCTGAATGAGTTGGGTACGCAATTACGCAGGTACTTTCCCCAAATGGATGACACAAACACCTGGATTTGTTATTCCTTTCATGTCCTACCTCCAGTCCACTTACCGATATCTGATCAAGAGAGCCTCATCGAAATTGCAACAAGGGGTTCTGTCCTGGCAAATCGTGCTGTTAAGACACTGATGACCTTTGCAACCACGTACCTATGTGAGAGTGGATTCTCATCCCTCACAAGCATGAAAACTAAATACAGGCTCAGACTATGTGTGGAAAATGATTTAAGACTGAGACTCTCTCCAAAACAACCCAACATTACAGAGTTATGTGCATCCATCCTTTCAAGCACACCCTTCACAATAACCTGTGGTAAGTTATTCACAATTTTCAATGAACAAATACAGTTTTATATGTAAAATGGCTAAATAAAGAGCAAAATTATTGATTATTATTATATGTCCCCTAGTCCTTTAAGAGCTCATTGTCACTTCCCACGAGCCGGGTTGTGACAAAAACTCACACTCGTTCTTATGTTTAATAAATGTATCGTATAGTGTGTGTGTGTGGCAGGCTCACAATGATGGCAAAAAACAACATTTGAGAGTGTGCTGACCCTGATGCTAGAGGGGGTACGCAGCTGGAAGTTGAATGTTTTGAAGGGGTACGGGACAATAAAAGGTTTGGGAACCACTGCTATAGACAAGCCTGTGCAGTAAAGCTGTAGTGTTTTGACTACTTATTTACTTCCAACATCAAGTAGTAAAAATCTCTACTTACTACTCAAACAGTACTGTTTTCCTACTGAACACGACAACAAAACTCTACTTGAGTATCTTGAGCAGTGCATTCACTACACAATCCCTACAAGTCTCTACATAGTCACTACTGCACAAATAGGTTTTGTGTAGTGATTCAGGAGTACAACTAACCTGACTCTGCTTTACAAACACACACATGCTTACTGTACCTAGTCTGAACACACATACTCAAGGTCTTAAACACACAGAATGTGATGCCTTTACGAAAGGGCCTTTAACATTAGAGTGCTATCAGCTAGTTTCTTGTTTGGTATTAGTACACTCTCCCTCTGTCTCCCTCTCACACTCCTCAACAGACACATGTACACACGTCTTAAAGGACAATTCTGACATGTTCTAACCAATTATTATGCACTACTCAAGAATTGATACACATTTTGAAGTTTTATTGTTTTTGTTAGTCATACTGCACGATTCCTTGTTTTTGTCATTTTGAAGCTTCTGTGTTGCCCAAGTCTACAGCATACCATGATTCCCAGGGTGCATTTCATCTCCCTAGCTGGCTATCAAGCCCAGACGAAGCTTAGTCTCAATATATTGCTTATGTCATAAAGTTATGAGTGCATTTCACTTTACTTTTGGGTTGTAAATATACTGTAATGCTTGCATGAATGTCGTGCTGGATATATGTTCATGTCCTTGTCACCGATCAACTGCAATACACTTCAAAATAATTCAAATTTAGATGCTAACTACCTACGCAAACCATAACACAGAGTTACTGTATCTAGTTAGCATGCTAACTAGCCCAACTGCAACATCTAAAATAATAGTGTTTCAACAATAACAACTACATTTCATCTTGGTGACTGCCTTAAACAACAGTCCAAACAACATGTAGGCTGTTAGAAGAACACAAAATGTATTATGGCATTTACAGGCAAATCATTACGGAATCCTAGTCTCTCAGACTGAAAATATAGACTATTTGGAAAGGGCACAATGGCTGCCGGAGCTGCAACTTCGGTGGGTGATGGAATCATGGGAGTTTGAGCCTTGAGCACAGCAAATGATTGTAGTAAGCTGACTAGAAATATAATTCTATAGGTTTTGAGCATATATATAAAATATTTACAGATGTTATTAGACAAAGACAAATAGAACAACATAGAGCAAGGAGTTATATAGATCATTGAAAATGACTGCTCATAATTTCTTGTATTAGTCATCTCTGGGATCAGAGACGTCACAGAGAAGCAAGTTCCCGGTTTAGCTCATCACTACACAGTCAATAGGCATGAAATCATACAATTACACTAAACCTGTGTAACATATCACAAAATACTTAATAATAACAAACCAAATGTTAAAAACGGCGGAGTTGTCCTTTAAGGAAACTGTTACTCTCGGAGTTAAGGGACCGGGTCATAAACACATGCCAGTACTACCCATACCAACACCAGTCGACACACAGACCCAGCCAGTCTTACCTCCAGAGGAAGGGGTTTACCACCTGGTGGACAGGGGCTGACAGTGGGCCCTCTGGGTGGGAAGAGGTGGAGTAGAGGAGGAGGGAGGGCTGGGAGGAGGAGGTGTGGAAGGAGGGAGGGAGTGAGGTGGGAGAGAGCAGGTGCTGCAGGAGGCTGCTGTTGCCATGGCAGCGGTGCTGAGCGGCCGGCCAGATTCTACAGTTCGCCACGGACGGGCAGATGGGAGGAAGGAGGAAATGGAGGGGAAGAATAGCGGGAAGGTGAGAGTACTGTCTGATAAACAACAGTGGGGTTTAAAATCGCCACACAATCACCACCAACACTAACTATTGTACGACTAGTAACTAGCCTAACTTCATTCCATACAAGCTTTGATAAAGAAAGCAAAAGCTTGGCTGTGTACTCAGGCAGTGGATCACTCAGCCTTCTGCTCTGAGGCTGGTAAGGACTGGGCGTTAACACTTGGAAAGGCAGGGCTGCTGGCAGGCTGGGCAGAGAGGAGCCATATGGGACTTGTCTAAAACAGGTCTGGACCTCCTGGCGAGTGACCAGAATGTGTGAGAATATAACCCTGGCAGCAGCCTGCTGTGTGTGTATGACTGTGTATGCGTGTATGACTGGGCAGTAACCTGGTATTCAAATTACCCCCCCCCCCCCCCCCCCCTCTGCGAATGTAGGATTTCCCTCTCCTCTAATCTCTCCTCCTAATCTCCCCCCTTTCTTTACCTCCTCACTTTCCCTCCATCTCTCATCCAGTTTTTCCGCTGATCTGTGTTTCCGTGGCTGTGTGTGTGCACTGTATGTGTCGGAGGGGGTGTAAACTGATGCTGCCGGGCCCATCACTCTACTCTCAGAACTACAGCTCCACAACAAAAAGGGCAGAGACTCACACACATACAGTTAACCCTTTGTGGTCAGTGTGTGTGTGAGTGTGTCTTACTGCATACGCAGGTCGGGAGCTCCTGGCCTCTCCTTCCTCCTCTTCATCATGTTTCCAATGGCAACGGTAAAGCAAGGGGTGGGCTCAGGGTGAAAGTCAGTGTCGCTCCAGTGGACTCTGCCACCTGTCCATCAAAGCCATGCTGGCCAATGAGCTGACCGCTCACCTCCTCTCAAAACAACACTACAAAGCCCTCACTGACCAGTCCTTCATAACACACAATGAGTATACGTAACTGTGTGTGTCTATGTGTGTGTGCAGGCACACTTGTGTGTATGAGTGAGTAATGGTGTGTGTGTAACACAATCCAAAATCAAGCTGTCAATCTTAAGAGGTCGTGGGGTGCGGACTGGGCAGTACACAGACAGGCACAGTGCATTCGGAAAGCATTCAGACCCCTTGACTTTTTCCACATTTCATTATGTTCATTATGCCTTGTTCTAAAATGGATTCAATTGTTTTTTTCCCCGCTCATCAATCTACACACACACCCCGTAATGTCACAGCAAAAACTGAATTGTAGAAATATGAGCAAAATTTTTTAACTAAAACTGAAATATGACATTTACATAAGTATTCGGACCCTTTACTCAGTACTTTGTTGAAGCACCTTTGGATGCAATTACAGCTTCGAGTCTTCTTGAGTATGACAGCACAAGCTTGGCACACCTGCATTAGGGGTTTGTCCCCATTCTTCTCTGCAGATCCTCTCAAGCTCTGCCTGTCATGCATAGGTGTAATAGGTGGCAGGGAAGTCAGGCGCAGGAGAGTCAAACTGAGTGTAAAATGGAGTCTTTTAATAAAGTTTCACGAGTATGCTCCATAACAATAAATGAACAAACAAACCAAACATGGGTATGAGGACCCGACGCGCACCTATGCAACAATCACACTATACTGACAATAAAACAATCTCTGACAAAGACATGAGGGGAAACAGAGGGTTAAATACACAACAGGTAATGAATGGGATTGAAAACAGGTGTGTGGGAAGACAAGACAAAAGCAATGGAAAATGAAAAAAGGATCAATGATGGCTAGAAGACTGGTGACGTCGAACGCCGAACAAGGAGAGGCAACGACTTCGGCAGAAGTCGTGACACTGCCAATTTGGATGGGGAACGTCTCTCCAGAGATGTTCGATCGGGTTCAAGTCTGGGCCAAGGACATTCAGAGACTTGTCTCGAAGCATCTCCTGCGTTGTCTTGGCTGTGTGCTTAGGGTCGTTGTCCTGTTGGAAGGTGAACATTCACCCCAGGCTGAGGTCCTGAGCGCTCTGGAGCAGGTTTTCCTCAAGGATCTCTCTGTACTTTTCTCCATTCCTTTTTCCTTCAATCCTGACTAATCTCCCAGTCCCTGCCACTGAAAACACCATGCATGCTGCCACCACCATGCATCACTGTAGGGATGGTGCCAGGTTTCCTCCAGACGTGACGCTTGGCATTGAGTAGGTAACTTAGGTAACTTTTGGCAAACTCCAAGCGGGTTGTCATGTGTCTTTTACTGAGGAGTGGCTTACTTCTAGCCACTCTACCATAAAAACCTGATTGGTGGAGTGATACAGAGATGGTTGTCCTTCTGGAAGGTTCTCCCATCTCCACAGATAAACTCTGACCATCAAGTTCTTGGCCACCACCCTGAGGGGGCCATTCTCCCCCGACAGCTCAGTTTGGCCGGGCGACCAGCTCTATTAAGAGTCTTGGTGGTTCCAAACTTCTTCCATTAACGGATGATGGAGCCAACTGTGTTCTTGCAGACCTTCAATGCTGCAGACATTTTTTGGTACCCTTCCCTATATCTGTGCCTTGACACAATCCTGTCTCGTAGATTTGTTTTTGCTCTGACATACACTGTCAACTGTGGGAACTTCTATAGACAGGTGTGTGCCTTTCCAAATCATGTCCAATCAATTGAATTTACCACAGGTGGACTCCAATCAAGTTGTAGAAACATCTTAAGGATGATCAATGGAAACAGGATGCACCTGAGCTCAATTTTGAGTCTTAAAGCAAAGGGTGTGAATAGTTTTTTTTTTAAATGTTTCTACTTTGTCATTATGGGGTATTGTGTGTCGATTGATGAGGGAAAAACGTATTTAACCCATTTTAGAATAAGGCTGTAACGTGTGGAAAAAGTTTTTTTTTTTTTTAAGTAAAGGGGTCTGAATATTTTCCCGAACGCACTGAATGTCTGGTATCTAGGCTACAGTGTTCTCAGTGCTCTGTACTGACACAGAGCAGGTCTCATAACAGCTTATCACTGCTGCTGAGTCACACACACTAACACACAGACACTATCCATCTCTCTAACAAACACACACTATCTGTCTCTCCCTGATCCAGCTATAATAACATCAAACCATTCAGAAACACTCTCCAAGCAACCCCCTGTCTTCTGAACACACACACGCACACACACGCACACGCACACACACACACACACACACACACACACGCACACACACAGGTCAAGTATAGGTCAGCATCGGTTCGAATAGCCTCACATAAATCCTCCGCAGGCAGTATCCCCAAGCTATGAGCCCCGATCTTGGGGATGGCTTGTCAGTTTGTCCTCTGCCTCTGCAGTGTCCTGGAGATTTGACTGCGCTCTGTGACTGTCAAACAGTAGTGTCCAAATGGAGAGCTTGACCCTGGTCACTGCTTCTTCAGCCAGAAAGAAAGAGAGAGAGAGAGAGCGAGCGAGAGAGGGCATACAGCCTGAGCTACGGTCACTCTCACTGGTGTTGTCTGAGTGGTAGAGTACAGAGAGACAGAGAGAGAGAGAGAGAGAGAGAGAGAGAGAGAGAGAGAGAGAGAGAGAGAGAGAGAGAGAGCTCCAGAACACACTGACACAGCACTAACACGCCCAGCGGGCAGGCACAGAGCATTCTCATGTTATCACAAGACCCTGTGGGAGGTGCAGCTGTCGCCCCTGCCTTATTTTGGCTAGCTAGCCCCCCACCTCCTCTCTCTACCCCTCATCTCCCTGTTCTCTCCAATACCCAATCTCTGTTTGTGGAATCAGAGGGACACAAGTGTCCCTGGTGAGGGAGCCTGCCTATGTAGGGGTTAAACGAACGCAGTTCACATGCCTGGTCAGGGACAGGGACAATGGGTCTGGATCAAAGAAGCTACTGTAGGGGATATGGTTATTGCTAGCGTTAGCGCTGGAGCATCACTAAACTAATCCAGCCTGATTAGTGGACTGACGTACTGTCTACAGGATATGAAACTTTGTTTGCGTGTGTGTGTGTGGGGGGGTGTGGCTGAGCTGCATGAGAGCAAGAGGACATGAGTGAAGTAAAACTATATATTTTACATTTCCTATCACTGCTGCTGTAGCAGGGGCCTGGACTCGACAAGGTGTTGAAACCGTTCCACAGGGATGCAGGCCCGTGTTGACCATAATGCTTCCCACAGTTGTGTCGAGTTGGCGGGATGTCCTTTGGGTGGTGGACCATTCTTGATACACAAGGGAGGCCCAAACACTGGCCCAAAAGCTGCCTGGAATCTCCAAGCTCTGTTCTGCTCTGCTCACCGGTCAAGTGAACACATACATTCTCACGAGGGCAGGCCTGTCTTCAAAGACACTGTGGCAAATAAGAGATGAAAGATACAACTTCTGTGTTGTGTTTGGGTTACTTTTCAGAGCAGAGCAGAGCAGAGCCACTGTGGACACTAAGCTACAGGCCTGTTCTGCCCCATCCCAATGAGCTTCCACTTGTACCCTTCAGACCTCACTGTACTGTTCTCTTTCTTGACAAGGCAGTTCGTTGTACTGTGTGGTCAAGGTGGGGATTTGACAACTTTGATGGAATTGCAAAATCATCTTTTGCCACGTCAACTTCCAAATGGCGAAGCTTTCACTTTCACGGTCAACGTTAAACTGGATACCTCACGGACATGTTGAGGTATGCCTTTACCATGTGATGTACGGGGTTAGAGGAGACACAGGATTCTGAAAATGGGAATATGGAAATGAATTGAATCCCCAATGGGATGTGCTGTGTGTCCGCGGAGACAAAGAGACAGAAAGTGTATGGTGTAAAAAATAAACGAAAAAAAGGTGTAATTCCCTGTGGAATTAACACGCCCGTCCGCTAGCTTCACCCGCCCACTTCCATAACATGCTACCTGATATGCTGCCGTCATGTCTGCATAATGCTATGGGGTTGTCCGGGGTTTGACAGAGCTTGGCAGTCTGTGATATGACCGTAAAAGAGAAAATGAACGAGAAAAAGAGAGAGCCTCTGGAGCCCAGAGTCGATCCGAGAGAGCATGGATTGGCTACAGCGGTCCCCTTTTCCTCCTCTCCTCTATCCAGACTTCCCTCTTATCACATTTTCTTTTAGACAAATCATCTTTCCATCAGCAGATCCCTCTCTCCCCTCTCTTACGTAGCGACAGAGATCTAGAGAGCCCAACCAATGGAGGTTTCAGTGTAGCCTTTAATAATCCTACATTTAAAAAGGCCCAAGTATCTGGCGCAACCCTGAAGCGTCAAATCCTCCTCTGCACAGGAAGAGTCTCACAGGAAGAGTCTCACAGGAAGAGTCTCACAGGAAGAGTCTCAGAGGAAGAGTCTCACAGAAAGAGTCTCACAGGAAGAGTCTCACAGGAAGAGTCTCACAGGAAGAGTCTCACAGGAAGAGTCTCACAGGAAGAGTCTCACAGAAAGAGTCTCACAGGAAGAGTCTCACAGGAAGAGTCTCACAGGAAGAGTCTCACAGGAAGAGTCTCACAGGAAGAGTCTCACAGAAAGAGTCTCACAGAAAGAGTCTCACAGAAAGAGTCTCACAGGAAGAGTCTCACAGGAAGAGTCTCACAGGAAGAGTCTCACAGGAAGAGTCTCACAGAAAGAGTCAACTTTCTCCTCCCCACTGCTCTTCAAGGCTGTGTTACACAGTCACAGTACACACAATGGAGTCCATGCAGGGTTCCACAGAGCCCGGTTCAGTGCAACTCTCCATAGAGGCTTTCCTGTTTACAGACCGGCGGAGAGAAAGACGCCTCTGCCCTTGGCAAGGCTGGAGAAGTGAATCAAGAATAGAGATGGAACGGCTATGGGTACTTACAAACTCCCCCTCCTCGGAAGGCTGAGCTCCTTCTGAGAGAGAGAGAGAGAGAGAGAGAGAGAGAGAGAGAGAGAGAGAGAGAGAGAGAGAGGGGACATGTCAGTGTACTCATCATTTAGACACATGGAGATATACAGTGTTAAAGTTGTTTGTTATTTGGGATGTAAATAAAAATCCCATGTACACAGTGTTGCTTGGCATCCAGTGAGGAAGCGTGTGTAAAGCCCTGAAAATTGCACTAGGTGGCACTGTGTCACCATCTGAATTTGTTGAGTAGCAAAGCAAATAGCAATGTCTTCCTTACAGTGGTGGCACAGCACAACATTCAGCTGATACATGGAATATGTTTTAATGGCAATGACTGGTAGTCACAGCTTGCACTGTATTCAGTGTAAATACACAACCTAGAGGCAGGCTATTTCTATCGTAAGGTCATTTGAAATAGCCTTGACCTGAGTGATCAACGGACCTGCAGTTCTCAAAAGAGTAACAATAGCATGGGCCAAGTCGGAGAAACCACTCTCTGCTGAGAGAACAATGATTCTGTAGCTATAATATCAGGTTTGTGTTGATATGAAATAGATATGAATATGATCACAATGGTGACTACTGGGTGGGTGGGTGGGTGGGTGGGTGGGTGGGTGGGTGTGAGAGCTCTCTATGTGACAACAGAACACTAACACCTACCCAACAGCGTGTCACCTGGGCCCCTGACACTGTTTACCATCAGCAACACACTCACGATAGGCTGTGTGTGTGTGTGTGCGTGTGTGTGTGTGTGTGTCAGTGTTTTGAATCAGATAGCCACTAGACAGACAGACAGACAGACAGACAGACAGACAGGCAGACACACACACAAATAAACACAAGAGTGGGCTCTCAAAAGAGAACATAACTGAAGGAGAAAAAGGAACTTGTCATAAAGACAGACAGAGGAAGAGACAGAAAGACAGATTGATGAAGGGAGCAGGCATCTGCTGCTCCACATTGCCCGACCGCGGTGTATCTTTCAAGCCCACTGCCTGTTTCGCTCCCTCCCGGTCTCTCTGCTTGATAGTTGAATATTAACACAGACCGTTTCAAAGTGCACACTTAGCGGGCAGAACCCTACTTTTTAGTTAGTGACAGGAGCACTTCTGCATAGATACAGTCTGTCTGCTTGCTGGCTGGCGTCCTCAACCTCACTCTCCATCCCTCTCTCTGACTCGGACTCAGGATGGCTGTCTCCACATCACTGTCAGACGAGCAGTAGCTCTCTCGCTCTCTCATTCACCCTCTCTCTCCCTAGTGTCTATTATTATTGTTAATTATGAGTGAGCTAATGGAGATATGGAGTTTAAAGAGAGGACAGTACGTGGGAGAAAAAAATATATATGTGTGTGTGTCTCTACGCTTCATGATGTGTAGTGTTAGTGTGAGTAAGTGTCAGCACTCGGTGTGTTCTAGGGAGTCTAGATAAACAACAACATAGCTCTCTAAACAGCCTGATTCCATTAGAAGCCCAGAACACAGGACTAATGTCATCGACAATGTGTGTCTGTGTGCTGCAGAGCCCCGTAACACATCTGCTTCCCCTCTATCTCGAGCTAACTCTCTGAGGGCCGGGAGGCCTCAACTCAATTTGCCTCCCTACAGATGCTGTTCAGAGCTCAGCTAGAGAGCTCTGCAGGGTGCCTGATATATAGATCTTATCAGGGGACTGGGGAGAGATGGTGGGGGAGAGATGGTGATGGTGGGGTAAATCCAGGTAACACTGTAACATTGAGACAAAACAGGATAGGAGACTGCCATTAATACAGTCTTATCAAACAATCTGAAACAAGGGAAGATGTTATTAAAGGGGTGATGGGCTGAAGCCTGGGCGAGGGAGAGAGGGAGGAACAGGGAGGGGAGAGAGGCAAGGGGGAAGAGAAAGGGGGTACGTTCTGCCAACCAACCAGCCACCCACGCATAGCCCTGTAATGTGAAAGGATTGCTCTCAGCATCTCTTCTCTGGCAGACTGATTGCATTAGGGCTGCCGCTGCGTGTGTGTGTGTGTGTGTGTGTGTGTGTGTGTGTGTGTGTGTGTGTGTGTGTGTGTGTGTGTGTGTGTGTGTGTGTGTGTGTGTGTGTGTGTGTGTGTGTGTGTGTGTGTGTGTGTGGCTGAGCTTCCGCACATCCTTGAGTGGGGATGTTCACCCCCCCCCCACCCCAAAAAAAACATATAAAAATCTCTGTGACACACATGCACAAGCACACACACAAACACACGCACAAGCGCACACACATCAGTTGGTCATGTAATATCTCAAAGGCAGGGTGATGAGGAAATTAGCTGGATTGACAGTTTGGATGGTAACCGCCACACTAAAAAAAACGAAAGTAATCTCCTCGATGGAACACAAGCATCAATATTCCTCTATGTCCAACCGACATGACAGCGAGAGAGAGAGGAGGGAATTGTGATTTATATTTATTATGGGATCCCCATTAGCCCAAACACATTAAGGCACATTAAGGCACCAACAAAACAGTACATCACATAACATCATTAGACCACTAAATGTATAATACCACTTTACAACAATACACAAATGTACGTGTGTAGAGTGGTGTGTTAGCGTGGGTGTAAAAATTCACTCAAATCTTATTTGTCACTGGCGCCGAATACAACAAGTGTAGACCTTACCGTGAAATGCTTACTTACGAGCCCTTAACCAACAATGCAGTTCAAGAAATAGAGTTAAGAAAACATTTACTAAATAAACTAAAGTAAACATTTGTATAAAAGTAACACAATAAAATAACAATAGCGAGTCTATATACAGGGGGTACTGGTACCGAGTCAATGTACAGGTTAGTCGAGGGAAATCCTGTAGTGTAAGTATGCACGTGTGTGTCTGCCTACGTGTGTGTGTCTCTTCACAGTCCATGTTGTTCCATAACGCTGGGTCTACACTACACGACTTTCAGAATCCTAACATCGCTGAGACTATCACTAAACGATGTGGCACAGAAGGGGTTCAACACACTACGGGATTCGTTCACTTGGTCGTGAGGATTCTCGAAGCCACGCTGTCTCGCAAAAGAACTACGAAGTGATGATAGATTGTTAAACGTTGCTAGAACGAGCTGTGGCTCAAAGCAGCCTCATAGAACCTTTCAGTGAAATATTAGCGCTTGCCATACAGAGCTGTAACGATTTGACACTTTGGCTTTGCTGAAAGGCAAGTACAAACACACACACAAGTGGTCATCGCTCCTGCTCGAGAGTCTACACATTATGGGGGATGCGAAACAACGTCATCTGGCTTCTTCTCTGGCAGAGCTCTCATTGGCGATGGCTGACCACCGCTCTAAAAACGTGTTCGGGGCACATCTCACACGACAAGGGCATTGCCGATTTTAAGCCGAGAAAGTCAAACATGTTTGAAAATCAAGGGGACCTCTGGGACTACTCAAAGACGGGATCGGTAGCCCTCAGATTACGTCTCTGACCCGCTCACGTTAAACGGGCGTCGGTGACGGCCGTGAGCCCCAAGTAGGCAACGACATGGCAATTTTGTCTCCGATCTCAAAAAGCCAAAACCGTGTTGTGCACGCCCGGCTTTAGTAGTTTTATTCATTTTAATGCTGGCATGAGTTACTTGATGTAGAATGGAGTTTCATGTAGTCATGGCTCTGTGTCATACTGTGCATTTCCCGGAGTCTACTCTGGACTTGGGGACTGTGAAGAGACCCCTGGTGGCATGTCTTGTGGGGTATGCATGGGTGTCCGAGCTGTGTGTTAGTCATTTGAACAGACAGCTGGGTGCTTTCAAACATGCCAATACCTCTCAGAAAGACAGGCAGTGATGCAATCAATCTCTCCTCTACTTTTGAGAGATTGACATGCATGTCATTGATGTTAGCTCTCTGTGTACATTTAAGGGCCAGCCGTGCTGCTTTGTTCTGGGCCAATTGTAATTTGCCTATGTCCTCTTTGTGGCACTTGACTCAATATGTTTTGATCAGAACAGTTTACAATCCAGGGTTACACCAAGCAGTTTAGATTCAACCTGCTCAACATCCACATTATTAATTGCAAGATTTAGTTGAGGTTTAGGGTTTAGTGAATGGTTTGTGCCAAATACAATTGGTCTGCTGTTTGACCCAGTAAAAGGCGTGCATCGCTATTCTTTGGTAGCGGGGTGACCTTTGCTTCCCTCCAGGGCTGAGGGCACATACCTTCCGGTAGGCAGATAGGAGGGAAATATAGTCCACTATCATCCTTAATAATTGTCCATCCAAGTTGTCAGACACAGGTGGCTTGCCATTGTTGATAGACAACAATCATTTTGTTCACCTCTTCCACACAAGTAGAGACATGGGCAGAGAAAGAGAGTGGGCTGTGCCACATAGTGCTCTCGTCGAGTACACTCACCCAGGACATTTGGCTGGTTGCTGATGTAGACCATGGACAGATATTTGAGATAGTATGGCCCTGCCCTGAGCTAAATGCACACGTAACTAACAACATTAACTTACAGGTAAAAGATGGCATCAAACCCACCACTCCCACCCTGCATATACAGTAGTTGGCTAGTAGACAGATAAAGCCCTATTGAACGTAGGCCTCTTTTATTTGACAGATGTAGGCCTAGGCTTCATCAAGTGTCCAACCCAACCCTCTGTAAATGGGGTAAAGTGCCTCCCCTTGTCACACAGCCACCTACAGACCCTAACAGACAGACAGCTGTAGTTCTGAGCCATGTCCAAGGTAATCGCACCGGGACAAGTAAACCAAAGGATCTCCTAGGATGTCGCCAGGGCTTGGCAGACAGTGACGCTAAAGTGAGTGACTCTCGTCTTGCCAGTCAGTGTAGCCTACCAAATAGCATCAGTGGGTTGTATTTCCTGCAACTTTCTGACGAGGCAATGGGAATGCCCTTGTCTGTGTGTGTGCGGTGCGCTGTTAGCAATGATGCTAATGGAAAAAAAGTTTTCTGGTAGACCGAAAGGCTATCCCCAAAAACCTTTTTAATTAAATGTTAACTACAAAGTAGCATATGCTTTCCTGGCAGGATTATATCATGATTATGTTCATCAATCCAGTGGTATTTGTTTTTGTGCCGTAAAAAACACCGCTAAACAATAGCCTCTTGCTATGTGCACACTTGAATTAAAAGGTAACTATCACTGAATCACTGAAGTTGGAGACTCATATCTCCCTCACTAACTTTAAGCGTCAGTGGTCAGAGCAGCTTACCAATCGCTGCAGCTGTACAGAGCCCATCTGTAAATAGCCCATCCAACCAACTACCTACCTCATCCCCGTTTTTGTTTTTCTGCTCTTTTGCACACCAGTATTTCTACTTGCACATCCTCATCTGCACATATATCACTCCAGTGTAAACTGCTAAATTGTAATTACTTTGACACTATTGGCCTATTTATTGTCTTACCTCCTTCATTTGTACACACTGTATAAACTGATTTTTATATTGTGTTATTGACTGTACGTTTGTTTATCCCATGTGTAACTCTGTGTTGTTTTTGTCGCACTGCTTTGCTTTATCTTAGCCAGATTGTAGTTGTAAATGAGAACTTGTTCTCAACTGGCCTACCTGGTTAAATAAAGGTGAAAAACAAACTACACCCAAAAATTGAAATTTCTCAGATATTTCCAAAACCTGAAAATCGTCTCCCGATGTGGTTTAAGCATTGTTGTGGACTTATAACATCAATTTAGTTGTTTTTCCATTCAAAAGTGTGATTGTGAGAGTGAAAACCTTAAAAATAGAAACCTGTCATTTTCAAGATAATGTGGGCTACTTACTTCATTTTTCTGTTGTAATAAAATACATAATTTGAAAAACAAACATCATTGTGGCAATTCATATATTGCAGTAAAACTGTAAATAACACTTTCTTCTCAAGATGTTCTTACATAGAAGATAGTAATGATGATAGGCCTAGACGATATCCCAAACAACTAACAATACACTGAATTCATATATTTTCAGTCATTTAAATTGTAGTCATGTCTTTCTACACAATACCACAATAAAACATATATAAATACCTGGGAGGTATAATTGACAAAGTATTCAACATTTTTGCTGTGTATTTCAGATGGAATCAAGGCATTAGAATGTTGCCTGACAACTCAAACTTGTGACATCAGAGATTGGATCATTTCTAACCAATCAGAGTAACAAAGCTGCTTTACCCAAGTGTGATCTGGATCTGGCCCAACCCATCAGTATCTGGGACCAATCAGAACGGTTATAATGTGTTTGTGTTCTAGCAATCGTCGGGGAGCTACTCAGATCCAGGCTCACTATGGAGAAGAAACTAACGTCTGCGGGCCTAGCGTTTGGCCGTAGTAAGGAGTTTGGTCAGCCAGGCAAATTGGAACGTACCAGAGGCCACCAAAATAGAGCTAAGCTTAGTCAAAAAATGTCTAACTCAGGGGCGGCAGAGGCCTGGCTACTGTTTCTATTTGGCTGGCTCCTCTACGTACTTGTGTAAAACACTACTGCCCCCCCCCCTTCTCTCCGCCCTTGCCTGCACTGCCAGGGAGGAGAGGGGTGAGTGATAGGCCTGGCAGTGCTAGCAGGGTAGAGGGTGGGCAGGCACAGACATTTGGGCAGAGGGCACTTCCCTGAGGCCATGGTGACTGACTGATGAAGGCAAAGACAGACAGAAGGACAGGTCTGCTGAGTAGGCCAGAACAGAGGATGCTAAGGTATGCTAATGTGAGCACGCACGCACGCACACACGCACACACACACTGTACATACACTAGCAGCATTTAATTTGTCCTGGAAGCACCCACGCACACAGAGAAAAAAAAACACAAAGGCTGACATCATTGTGCACATACACCACCAATACTGTACTGTAGACATGTGCACACAGAAACAAACAGACAAGTTCCATCAGAGGTAGCAGGCAAGGTATTCATTACATTACTACCACACTGCATACCAATCAACTGCTCCCATCATCGCATAGGCTACACAACAAAGATGCTGCTCTATAGGGTTGGATCACAAACAACAAATTCCTATGTGGAGTATACAGTGAAGTGCCAGGAGTTTGCCTGGAATACCCGATACTTCCAGGAGAAACTAGCAAGCTCTTACAGGCTACTAGGGTTTATAACTTTTCCAATTCACTTTACACAGCAGTACTTTCAGCCAGAGCCACGTGGAGAAAAGTAGGTGTCATTTCAAATTTTCCCCCAAGTTTCGAGACTCAATGTTCAGTCGTTTTATTTTTATCTTTCTACACTACTCTCTATGGCTCAGAGACAGCTTCTGAAACTCCAACAGGTGACTCAGTCAGTGAGAGTGAGTATTCTAAAATGCAGCCTGCGAGCCCACTTAGCTCAGTCAGCCCTGACAGTGTGACTGACCCATGTTACATAATAGAACCAGCTGCTAATGACTTATTGAGCTGTTCGGCCACCGTTTAGAACGCTCCCAATGATTCAATGTAATAGGTTAAGAGGAGTGAAAGTTCACCTCTTAACGTATCGGTGCGGTAGATTTCCCCGTCTTATTTGAGCTGCTATTAGATATGTTTCACGTTCTGACCTTTATTTCCTTTGTTTTGTCTTTATTTAGTATGGTCAGGGCGTGAGTTGGGGTGGGCAGTCTGTTTGTTTTTCTATGTTGGTTTTTGTGTTCAGCCGAGTATGGTTCTCTAAGGTTCTCCAATCATACTCAGGTAGCCGGGTTTCACTGTTGGTTTGTGGGTGTTTGTTTCCGTGTGAGTGTTTGTCGCCACACGGTAATGTTTCGGTTTTCGTTTTCATCACATCGTTTATTGTTTTGTATTTCAGTGTTCAGTTCATTTTTAATACATCGTCATGAACACTTACCACGCTGCATCTTGGTCCGATCCTTACTCCTCTTCGGATGAAGAGGAAATCTGCCATGACAGAAACACCCACCACAAAAGGACCAAGCGGCGTGGTAACGGGCAGCAGCAGCAGCGAACAACAGACTCCTGGACTTGGGAGGAGATTATGGACGGTAAAGGACCCTGGGCACAGCCAGGGGAATATTGCCGTCCCAAGGCAGAGCTGGAGGCAGCGAAGGCAGAGAGGCGCTGGTATGAGGATGCAGCACGCCAGCGCGGCTGGAAGCCCGAGAGGCAGCCCCAAAAATGTATTGGGAGGGGGGCACACGGGGAGTGTGGTGAAGCCAGGTAGGAGACTTGCGCCAACTTCCCGTGCTTACCGGAGAGAGAGAGGGACCGGGCAGGCACCATGTTATGCGGTTGAGCGTACATTCTCCCCAGTGCGTGTGCATAGCCCGGTGCGGTACATTCCAGCTCCTCGTATCGGCCGGGCTAGAGTGGGCATCGAGCCAGGTGCCATGAAGCCGGCTTTACGCATCTGGTCTCCAGTGTGTCTCCTCGGGCCGGCGTACATGGCACCAGCTTTACGCATGGTGTCCCCGGTTTGCCAGCACAGCCCAGTGCGGGCTATTCCACCTCGCCGCACTGGCCTGGCTACCGGGAGCATTCAACCAGGTAAGGTTGGGCAGGCTCGGTGCTCAAGAGCTCCAGTGCGCCTGCACGGTCCGGTCTATCCAGTGCCACCTCCACACACCAGCCCTCAGATGCCCCCCCCCCACCGCACCAGGCTGTCTCTCTGTCTTCTGCCTACAGGTGCTCCCGCCTGTTCAGCGCTGCCAGAGACTTGCCACGCTGCATCTTGGTCCGATCCTTACTCCTCTTCAGACGAAAAGGAGATCTGCCGTGACAATATATCTTTGGCACATGGCAGTGATTTCACCACCACAGAACCACAGAGGGAGAAGGTGATGAAACCAGCTAAAGATCTGTTCAGAGAAACACCTCTAACACATCTCTCTCTCTCTCTCTCTCTCTCTATCACATATCTCCATCTCTTATCTCTCGCATATTTCTCTCCCATTCAGAGAAACATCTTTTTTTGCTCCCTGTCTCGCTCTGTTCCGTTATCGCCATCTCTCCCCCCTCCTTCTCAACTATCTCACCTTAAAACCTGTTGTGACTCGGGGGCAGTATTTTCATTTTTGGAAAAAAAACTTTCCCGTAGTAAACGGGATATTTTGTCAGGACAAGATGCTAGAATATGCATATAATTGACAGCTTAGGATAGAAAACACTCTAACGTTTCCAAAACTGTAAAAATATTGTCTGTGAGTATAACAGAACTGATGTTGCAGGTGAAAGCCTGAGAAAAATCCAATCTGGAAGTGCCCCATGTTTTGAAAGTGCTGCGTTCCAATGAGTCCCTATTGAGCAGTGAATGGGCTATCAACCAGATTACGCTTTCTCCGTATTCCCCAAGGTGTCTACAGCATTGTGATGTAGTTTTACGCATTTATGTTGAAGAATAGCCGTAGGTGGCTACATTGCGCAAGTGGTCACCTGATTCCCCCAGAGAGATTCTCGCGTAAAATACAGAGGTAGCCATTACTCCAATCGGTCCAACTGAAAAACTAATTGTCCCGATGGATATATTTTCGAATAGATATTTAAAAAACGCCTTGAGGATTGATTATAAACAAAGTTTGCCATGTTTCTGTCGATATTACGGAGCTAATTTGGAATATTTTTTGCCATTTTCGTGACTGCAATTTCCGTGTGATTTCTCAGCCAAACCTGAAGAACAAACGGAGCTATTTCGCCTACAAAAATAATATTTTTGGAAAAAAGGAACATTTGCTATCTAACTGGGAGTCTCGTGAGTGAAAACATCCGAAGCTCATCAAAGGTAAACGATTTAATTTGATTGCTTTTCTGATTTCCGTGACCAAGTTACCTGCTGCTAGCTGGACAAAATGCTATGCTAGGCTATCGATAAACTTACATAAATGCTTGTCTAGCTTTGGCTGTCAAGCCTATTTTGAAAGTCTGAGATGACAGGGTGATTAACAAAAGGTTATGTAAGTTTCAATATATTTCATTTGTGATTTATATGAATAGGAATATTTTCTAGGGATATTTATGTCCGTTGCGTTATGCTAATTAGTGTCAGGCGATGATTACGCTCCCGCATGCAGGATGGGGAGTCTCGCTCCTTTCCTTTATCTCCGTCTCTCTCCCCCCTCCTTCCCAAATATCTCACCTTAAATACACACATTGTGCATAAACTAGTCCAACTAATACCCGTCCTCCCATGGCAGGTGTGTCTGCTCCTGAAGTCCAATCCCAGGCAATGTATCTACTTAGCCCAGGCATAATGGACCATATTTGAGGGCAGGAGACTCAGCTTCCTGTACTTTCCCAGAGTGGCGCGAAGGAGGGGCCAAGAAGCCTAAACAGGTAGGCAGCACACTGTGATGTGAGAGATGGTGGCAGTTGGTGCCAACCCATGCCAGGCCAAAGGCTTAGAGAAGTATTTCCACTTAATGAGGATTTGGAATAGTGATTGAATACAGTAGGGCCTTCTGGTCTAGATGAGATTGGCCCATCATTAGCAAACTCCAGGGAAGACGATAGGTTTGTGCAGAAGCAGATGTTAAGAGAAATGTGCCATGGCCCAAGCCACTGAAATTTGTGCCACTCACCTGCACATTTAAGCGATGCAGACAGGTAGGAACATTGACACAGGACCAGGCAGGGACAGGGCCAGTAGTGTTAACGAAGCCAATGGGGATAATGCTCTGGGGCGCTATTTCATTTTTGGATGAAAAACGTTCCCGTTTTAAACAAGATATTTTGTCTGGATAGCTGGACGTGTCCAACCAAGGGTCTGGTGTGAGATTGGCATCCAGGAAATGAGCAGGAACTCATTGTCTCCTTATATGGCTGTGAATGACACACCTTTTCTGTCGTTTCCCCAAGGTGAGATTGTGACGTATTTGTAGGCAGATCATTGGAAGATTGACAATAAGAGACCACATTTACCAGGTGTCACATCCTGTGACAAATTGGTGCGCAAAAACAGCTGCCAGTATTTTTCCATGGGATACAGAGAGGAAAGCAAGCTTCCACGAACTGCATATCAATGAAGAGATATGTGAAAAAACACCTTGAAACAACGTTTGCCATGTTTCGTCGATATTATGTAGTTAATTCGGAAAAAGTTTTACTGAATTTTCGGTTCATTTAAGCGTGTGTAGAAAAGGAACGATTTCTCCTACACAGGACCTTTCAGGCGCATTTGGTATGTAACTGAGAGTCTCCTCATTGAAAACATCAGTCTTCAAAGGTAAATGATTTTATTTATTTGGTTATCTGGTTTTTGTGTGCTACTCAAAATGCTTTGCTAGCTTTGCATACTCTTACACAAATTAGTCAATTTCTATGGTTCAAAAGCATATTTTGAAAATCTGAGATGACAGTGTTGTTAAGAAAAGTGCTAAGCTTGAGAGCAGTCATTATTTTCATTTTATTTGCGATTTTCAGAAATGTTAATGTTGCGTTATGCTAATGAGCCTGAGGCTTTAGTGATCCCGGATCCGGGATGGGGAGTTCCAAGACTGGGTCTGGAAGGGTCTGGTGTCACTGGAACTGTCAGAGTGACACACGTTGTGAGAGCCATTAGGACTCAACACCTCCACTTAGTGACACATTAACGCTAGCTATAAAACCCCATTAGTGGCCTAACCAGGGAGCTGGAACCGTGTGTGCGTGTGTGCGTGTGCGTGTGTGTGTGTGTGTGTGTGTGTGTGTGTGTGTGTGTGTGTGTGTGTGTGTGTGTGTGTGTGCATGAAATATGTTTGGAGGACATGGAGCACCAATTGGGATGGTTTCTAATCCATGCACAGAGCAACAGGAGTGGAGCCCCCCCCCAACTAGCAAGCCCCCCTGTTGTCTTTAAATGGAGCCAGTGAGGATGATATGGAGATGGAGAGAGAGAGAGAGAGAGAGAGAGAGAGAGAGGGGGGGGGGGTTGTTGTGCATGGAGTTGGTCAGAGAAAAGGAGGTAGAGAGAGAGGGAGAAGGAGAAAGAGAGGAGGAGGAGGGGTAGCACGAGCAGCAATCATTAACATGATGGAGTAGAGCAAGGGTGGAGCACTTCATTCGGCTGACTGGTAGTTTGACATGAAAACAAAACTGCAAATTCACTTTATGTCCTATGTGGACAATGAAATAAGCGAATGTACAGTTGATGTCGGACGTTTACATACACTTAGGTTGGAGTCATTAAAACTCGTTTTACAACCACGGCACAAATGTCTTGTTAACAAACTATTGTTTTGGCAAGTCGGTTAGGACATCTACTTTGTGCATGACACAAGTAATTTTTCCAACAA
Organism: Oncorhynchus masou masou; assembly: GCF_036934945.1. Taxonomy (NCBI): domain Eukaryota; kingdom Metazoa; phylum Chordata; class Actinopteri; order Salmoniformes; family Salmonidae; genus Oncorhynchus; species Oncorhynchus masou. The sequence goes on along the minus strand of NC_088226.1, from coordinate 32,849,529 downwards.
TTGTTAACAGACAGAATATTTCACTTATAATTCACTGTATCACAATTTCAGTAGGTCAGAAGTTTACATACACTAAGTTGACTGTGACTTTAAACAGCTTGGAAAATTCCAGAAAATGATTTCATGAATTTAGAAGCTTCTGATAGGCTAATTGACATCATTTGAGTCAAATTGAGGTGTACCTGTGGATGTATTTCAAGGCCAAACTTCAAACTCAGTGCCTCTTTGCTTGACATCATGAGAAAATCAAACTAAATCAGACCTCAGAAATAAAATTGTAGACCTCCACAAGTCTGTTTCATCCTTGGGAGCAATTTCCAAATGCCTGAAGGTACCACGTTCATCTGTACAAACAATGGTACGCAAGTATAAACACCATGGGACAACGCAGCTGTCATACCGCTCAGGAAGGAGATGCGTTCTGTCTCCTAGAGACGAACGTAATTTGGTGCGAAAAGGGTAAATCAATCCCAGAACAACAGCAAAGGACCTTGTGAAGATGCTGGAGGAAACAGGTACAAATGTATATCGACATAACCTGAAAGGCCACTCAGCAAGGAAGAAGCCACTGCTCCAAAACCGCCATAAAATAGCCAGACTATGGTTTGCAACTGCACAAAGATCGTACTTCTTGGAGAAATGTCCTCTGGTCCGATGAAACAAAAGTAGATCTGTTTGGCCATAATGACCATCGTTATGTTTGGAGGAAAAAGGGGGAGGCTTGCAAGCCGAAGAACACCATCCCAACCGTGAAGTACACCATCCCAACCGTGAAGTACGGGCGTGGCAGCATCATGTTGTGGGGGAGCTTTGCTGCAAGAGGGAGATGTGTACTTCACAAAATAGATGGCATCTTGAGGAAGGAAAATGATGTGGATATATTGAAGCAACATCTGAAGACATCAGTCAGGAAGTTAAAGCTTGGTCGCAAATAGGTCTTCCAAATGGACAATGACCCCAAGCATACTTCCAAAGATGTGGCAAAAAGGCTTAAGGACAACAAAGTCAAGGTATTGGAGTGGCCACAATAAAGCCCTGACCTCAATCCTATAGAAAATGTGTGGGTAGAACTGAAAAGGCGTGTGCAACCAAGGAGGCCTACAAACCTGACTCAGTTACACCAGCTCTGTCAGGAGGAATGGGCCAAAATTCACCCAACTTATTGTGGGACGCTTGTGGAAGGCTACTCGAAATGTTTGACCCAAGTTAAACAATTTAAAGGCAATGCTACCAAATACAAATTGAGTGTATGTACATTTCTGACCCACTGGGAATGTGATGAAAGAAATAAAAGCTGAAATAAACCATTGTCTCTACTATTATTCTACTATTATTTCAAACTCTTAAAATAAAGTGGTGATCCTAACTGACCTAAGACAGGGAATTCTTACTTGGATTAAATGTCAGGAATTGTGTGAAAAAACTGAGTTTAAAAGTATTTGGCTTAAGGTGTATGTGAACTTCCGACTTCGACTGTAGAACATGGGCTGCAAGTCATTAAATCACTCCTGAGGAAACTATCTAACAGGCTCACAAAACCATATGAATCGACTTGAAAGGTTAGGCTATCTTTCATCAGACCACTTAGAAATCAAACAAAGACAACAAGTCTGCCAACTGCTTCCAACACAGCACCTGCCTCTCCGACAGCTAAATACATATCCCATAAGCTCCAACTCTATCCCTGTCATCCCAGCAGAGTGACAGAGCAGAGTGAATAGAAGAGCTGGATAGAGCACTGTGTCTCACGTTGGCTTTTCATCCATATTGCATAGGGCAGGAGCAGAAGAGAGGAGACGAGGGCAGAGGAGACGTGGTCCAGGAACAGAGGAAAGAAGGGACTGAGGCACAGCAGAGAGGCTGAGATAGAGACAGACCTATTGGAGCAGAAGAACCCAACACCTCAGGTACACTGAGTCAAGCTAACCCCCCCCCCCCCAGATACATTCACATGTGTGTGTGTTTCTGAGGGAGAGTGGGAGAGAGAGAGATTTCATTTTCGAGCCAATATAGCCCTTAAATCGAATTGAATTGAGAAAGGGGTCTGGATAGAAGACAGAGAGAAAAAGAGAGATGTGACTTCCTAATGTCACCAGTGCTACTGCCATTTCCTGATTCACTATACAGAGAACACCAGATGTACTGTGCTGTGTCCCTGCAAAGTCGACAGTATCCTCTGTCCTTCATGTGGTAGGTCTGTCCAACATCGTCCTTTGTGCTCCTTAATTCTGAATGACAATTCCTCCCTCTTCCTACCCTCTATCCTTCGACATCTCTGCTATTCCTCTGCTGCTACAGTACAGCTGTGGTATACAGTCCCATGGCTGCATCAGAAACCCTTTCACACCCCCTACACACACAGTTACACAATTCCTGAGGCAATAGGAAAGGGGCTTGGACGTCAACTGCTGCAGCTGTTTGATTCTCTCACAGACACACACGCGCACAAACATAAGCACACACACACACACACACACACACACACACACACACACACACACACACACACACACACACACACACACACACACACACACACACACACACACACACACACACACACACACACACACACACACACACACACACACACACACAGAGTGGTACATCTGCACAATTATCCAGGCATGTTATTCCTGCCGTCCTGCGTGGTTTATCTGAGACAACATGTTGATTACTTCCTCATTGTGTAGTTCCACCACCCTTCTCTCCCTCCCGCTTTCCCTTCATCTTTCCACCAAGGAAGGCTGCTGTGGATAAATGGGCCGCCATTGTCCCCCACCTTCCCTCGCTCTATCCTTTCCCTTCCCCAGGCTGAATGGAACAACTCCGGGCTGATCAGAACGTCTCCTCACTCCACTAACCCACGAACATCTGCAGCTAGAGAGCGCACCGCCGCGATCCCCACCGCTCACTGCTGAAGCCCCTAGCTGAAGTTACCTTCTGTCAAACCAGGACCCACACGACACAGTGCCCCGCCTGTCTGACTGGTAAACATGACACCCTGAGATATTCACGAGGAGACGCCCATCTCCTCCTCAAAGACGACAGTAATCATCCCTCCCGCTCCATCCCTCTCTCTCCCGCCATCTCTTAGAAACAGCGTTCACAGGATTATTGGCAACCCCTTGACCATCATTCACCGCCACACCACAGCAACTTTACCATAGAGACCATACACTACTCCCAGTATATTACGCACACACACACACACTACATTACCATGAGATCTACACTCCCAGTCCCTCACAGAGATGTGGGTTTTGTGTGTGAGTGGTTTTTACCCAGCGCAGCAAGGACTGTGAAACAAGGTCACGAGGGGAGGAAAACAATCCGTCAACACAGAACATATATACGACCTTGAAATTCAAACTTAAAAACACTCCAACGTCAACCGCCTTATACATTGCATTAGCGTTGGAGCTTTGATATGGCTAATTGTGTTGGTTTCGCGAGGATTAGCACACTAGTAGGGATGGCTGCTGTGTGTGTGTGCGCGTGTCCTGGTTTGACAGAATAGCATGTTAGCTAGTATCTAGTCCCATGGGAGACAGAGCACTTAAGAGGACAACCGAGCAGCATATCGAGCTGATTCTGAGTAGGGGGTGGGGGGGGGGTGTTGTACTGAAGGACAATATTAATGATGGGGAGACACATCATGGACAACCACATGGTAGTGCTCACTAACTGACAAGAGATATCCTAGTTAGTCAGCTAACTAGGTGTGGTCTGACTCGTTACTGTACACCATGTTTATAGGACTACACCTCAGTAACGCCACTATCGTCGCAGCTTTAAACTGAAATACTAAATATGTTCTGACGGCATGTCTGACCCAGATTCTACTGCAATTACTGACTTGTTCCCGACTGTATCGGATTGCTGTTCTGTAAATTTGCCAATTTACACAACGAAGCAGAGAGAGAGAGAGAGAGAGAGAGGGAGAGGAGGAGGAAGAGAGTGCAGTTAGGCCAGGAGTCTTCAGGGGCAGAAATAAAGCCATCTCAAGTTCCTTTGTCTCTGGCACCCTTCCGCATCCCTCCCTCGCTCTTTACCCCCTCCCTCCCGCCTCTTTTCTCTCATTTCCTGGTTTCTGTGCCCGCTGAGACCCCAGTTCATTATCGTAAGTCAGACAGTGAAACCTTCTCTCCTCCTGTCATCTCTCCACGACCATCACTCAGTTCTGCTAGAGGAGAAAACAGCTTCAATTTGCACCTATCTACTGTATACCCGGATGCGTCTCACTACCTACGTATCAGTACACGCACACACACCACACACACACACACAGACGAGAAGGAGAGTGGGTCGTTTGTCTTGTACACACAAGGCCCGGATCTATACATCTCTGTAACAGACATTAGAGCACTGTAGGAAAAGACCATTTAAGTTGTAACAGAGATTGACTCTGCAGGGAAAAATACAATATATGTATTAGTATTACAATGGACCTGTAAGATATTATACATTGCCATGTCGAGGTTGGATTCTGCAATATTCTGTCATCTTTTTCTTGGAGTATCAACGGGCTGGTAAATGGAAATGCTCTCGTATCTACCAAAGATGATTTTATTTTTGTAAGGCTGTTGAACAACTTGATTTTCTAAAGCCAAGGGGAGATTGTGGAGAAATATTCCTACAGCGTAATAACTGACTAAATCCAAGGTGATCTACCTCTATGCTGTGCCTGTCAGTTATAGGTACCGCAGGTAGCCTAGCGGTTAAGAGCGTTGGGACAGTAACCGAAAGGTCACTGGTTTGAATCCCCAAGCCAGGCAAAGTGGGATATCTGCCGTTAACCCCCAACAACAACAACTACTCCCCGGGTGTCGATTAAGGCCCCTCGCACCTCTCCAATGCAGAGGGGTTGGGTTAAACGTGGAAGATGCATTCAGTGGTGCAACTGACTAGGTTTTCCTTTCCGGGTATTTTAGATAGAAATGTATAGATGACAACTTTAATAGACACAATAACATGACTGCATGGCTAAATCTTTCCTCAAACAAAGACAAAACGAAGGGAAGGAAGATAGAAAGAAAATAAGAGATACAGAGGGCTGGAAAGAGAGACAGGGAAGAATTGATGAAGAGAGAAAAATATAGGGTGGGAAACGAGAGAGGTAGAGTGATAACAATGGAGGGAGAGCAACAGAGTGGGAAGAGAGAGGGCGAGCTAAAGAGAAAAACACTCATTATCCAGAGTGAAGTGAGGGATGGCAGCGTGTAGAGACAGAGGAGGCTCCCCTGGGAGAGAGGGAGGCACGTGAGAGGCATCAGATCAAAGCACTCTCTCCCTCTAACCTCTTCCCCTTTCTCTCCTTCCCTTCTCCTTTCCTGCTGTGGCCCGACACACTCACAGCTCCTCTCCATTGTTACTGCTGATGTGATTAATGCCTACTGTGAGAGAGGCTCTGGGGGAGAGAGACAGAAAGGGCCCTACCCATTCACACAGCCACAGAGCGGGGAGGGGGGAATATAAACGTAACACCACAGAGGAAGATTGAGCGAGGGGGGGACGCAAATCATCCAAGCCCGTATGTTCTGAGGCCGGTGCCTATTTATCAGAGAGACAAACAGAACCTAGATAGTAGATACTTATTTCTCCAAAGTTGTTTCAGAAACAGTTGATAAAACATGGTTCGGGCCTGAGGCAGTGAGAGCAGGGGGTGTCTAGACATTCAATTTCACAGTGTGTGAAGTTGCGCCCCCTGGCCAACACAGCCTGGTGAACAGACAGAACATGACTAGATATGGCTGATCAATAAGAGGGAGGAGGGGGGGGGGGCTATATTCAATCAAACACGGTGTGGGGAAATACATGTTTTCATACACCGAATTAACAGAGTGAGAGGTTTCCTGCCCCCTGTCCTCCCAGCTCAGTAGCGTCCCGTGTCTCATCTGTGTACACACGCGTGTATGCATTTGCAATCCACTTCATACACTTGAAATAACCTCTAGTATCTCCGTCTCCACATCTCTGTCTGAGTGTGATGTGCAGAGCTGCCTATCAGTCTTTCAATTAGAGCTTGTTCCATTCCATCTTATCTGCTTCGTTTCTGACTGGGAGATGATGACTCACCTTAATGTACTCTGTGACAGGCCTGTGACACACACACACACACACACACACACACACACACACACACACACACACACACACACACACACACACACACACACACACACACACACACACACACACACAGGGGAGGAGACACGGAGGGGAAAAGGGCCACATTCAACCAGCTTCGGAGTGGCCCTTACTACAAGTCTCCTCTCCTGACCTGTGCGGTCATTTGGTCTCTTGCTCTCTCTCTTCTATCACTCTCCCCTGTCTTTCTCTCACTCTCCACTTGTGTAGCGACGAGCTCATACTGCTCACCGTGGCTTATCCACAGAGCAGGCGTAGAGAGGGAGAGAGAGAGGGAGGAAGAGGGAGAGAGAGAAAGAGAAAAGAGAGGCAGAACAAGCATGAAACAGACAGCAGCCAGGCATTGTGGTCTCTGCAGGGCTCGAGCATTGACAAGGACCACCTTGTTCTCTCGCGACCCTCCCCCTCTCCAAACTATCCCCCACACTATCTCCCAACTATCAAACAAACAAGTCAACACCACCACGACTGAGGACCAGACTGTTCCAGCCAAAGTGCATGTTTAAGCCTGTTAAGCTGTCCTTAACCTGCTTTATGTGGTAACTGAACAAGATCTGGGCCTCCGGCAGAGAAGGGGGAGGAGGGGGAGAAGGGAAAGAAAGAAGAGAATGGGAAGAGAAGGAAGAGACCAGAAAGAAGGTAATGAACAAGGGTGGAAAGGGAGAGATGAGGGAGAAGGGAGAGAGCAGAGGGCTGGTCGTCGGGCTTATGTAATCAGAGATGTCACTGTTCCAAACGGGCAGAAGAGGTGATGGATGCCAAGGATGACAATGCTCAGGGGGGGTTGTGTGGTCTGAGGCATTCTAACTGAAAGCTGACTGGGAGAAAAAGAAGCACGGACTCTGTGTAACTGGGTGTCAGTCAGAATGTGTGACACTAACAAGAATGTGATGCTAGTTAGCAGAGCTAAAACAATCCCTTGCTAACCCTGTTCCACTCCCAGGCTCAATCCCAATACCCCCCTCATTTTTGAGTGTGGGGAGTTGCATTTTAAAACAGAGCAACCAGTAGTAGGGAGAGCTAAATAATGCCTAGGGTATGGGACATCACTACATCACTCGCGCAGATCACAAACAGCCAACGGATACAACGCAATTCATTGATGACGAGCCTTGTGTTTGTTCACAATGGCTGTACTTGCGGCAGTACAATTGAATTCGGAAGTATACATACACTTAGGTTGGAGTCATTAAAACTTGTTTTTCAACCACTCCACCAAATTCTTGTTAACCTCTTACACTTATGGTGGCGCTATTTCATTTTTGGAAGAAAAACGTTCCCGTTTTAAACAAGATATTTTGTCACAAAAAGATGCTCGACTATGCATATAATTGCTACTGTTCGAAAGAAAACACTCTGACGTGTCCAGAAATACAAATATCTTCTCTGTGCGTGCCCTTTAACGTGAGCTTCAGGCAAAACCAAGATGACTTGGCATCCAGGAAATGACAAGGATTTTTGAGGCTCTGTCTTTCATGATCTCCTTATATGGCTGTGAACGCAAGAGGAATGAGTCTGCCCTTTCTGTCGTTTCCCCAAGGTGTCTGCAGCATTGTGACGTATTTGTAGGCAGATCGTTGGAAGATTGACCATAAGAGACCACATTTACCACGTGTCCGCCCGGTGTCCTGCGCCGAAATTGGTGCGCAAAAGTCACCTGCCAGTATTTTTCCATGGGGCACAGAGAGAGAAGCAAGCTTCCACGAACTGCATGTCAATGAAGAGATATGTGAAAAAACACCTTGAGGATTGATTCCAAACAACGTTTGCCATGTTTCGGTCGATATTATGTAGTTAATCCGGAAAAAGTTTCACGTTGTAGGTGACTGCATTTTCGGTTCAGCCAGGCGCAATGTAGAAAACGGAACGATTTCTCCTACACACAGACGCTTTCAGGAAACACTGCGCATTTGGTATGTGGCTGGGAGTCTCCTCATTGAAAACATCAGAAGCTCTTCAAAGGTAAATGATTTTATTTATTTGGTTATCTGGCTTTTGTGAAAATGTTGCGTGCTACATGCTACACAAAATGCTATGCTAGCTTTGCATACTCTTACACAAATTAGTCAATTTCTATGGTTCAAAAGCATATTTTGAAAATCTGAGATGACAGTGTTGTTAAGAAAAGGCTAAGCTTGAGAGCAAACGCATTATTTTAATTTTATTTGCGATTTTCAGAAATCGTTAACGTTGCGTTATGCTAATGAGCCTGAGGCTTAGTCACAATCCCGGATCCGGGATGGGGAGTTTCAAGAGGTTAAAACAAACTATAGTTTTGGCAAGTTGGTTAGGTCATCTACTTGGTGCATGACACAAGTAATTTTTCCAACAACTGTTTACTGACAGATAATCCACCCCACCCCACCCCCACATGAAATTGCCTATTTGAGGCTGTTGAGGGTGGGAGGCCCACAACATTGGCCAAAGTGAAATGGAGACAGTAGATACAGCTGGTCTGTTGTAATATAATAAAGACAGTAGATCTAGCTGAAATGTCATAATATAAAATAAACAGTAGATCTAGCTGGTCTGTCATAATATAATGTTCCCTGTACTCTATACAGTATATACTGTATCTGTTTATTATACCTGTTGATACAGGGCTCATATGTGAAACTATTCTAACTGAACATTTTCTTTCACAGTGACACTGACTCCGAATGGGAGCCCCCAGTGTCAAGGTGTTCATCCCCCAATGAAGCTGGTTCATCCTGCCGGACACCTGTTGTCTCAGTGCTACTGGGGCATGGACCGCAAAAAACGTTCCCCATTCCAACTGCAATAAAGGACTACAACAAGAGCATGGGAGGTGTGGACCTGTCAGATGCGCTGATAGGCTATTACAATGTTCTCCATAAGACGATGAAATGGTACAAGAACTTCTTCTATCATTTCATCGACATTGCTGTGGTGAATGCATTCATCCTACACAAGGAAATGGCTAAGAGCTGTGGAAAGCCCCCCATCTCACAGCTAGCCTTCAGCTAGCTCCTCATCAAGGAGCTTGCTGGCTACAGCACCACTGCACCACGTTCTGGCCCCTCTACCTCTGTCCCTTCTGTTCCTGCCACAAGTGGTGTTCATCTGCCCAAATGTATTTCTGCAGGCATGAATGTACCTCAGGGCCAAAAGGGCGCAGCATGGAGGCGTCACTGTGTTCTTTGCAAAATGAAGTCCCCCATCACCTGCACCACATGCTTGGTGACCCTCTGCTTTACAGCAGAAAGAGACTGCTATGGCATCTGGCATCAGCAGCACAATATTGTGTAGAGGACTGAGGGTCTTCCAAATATTGAAAGTGTTATTTTGTAAATGTATTTTTTTCCCAATGTTTTTTTCTCAATTTTTGGGCGGGGTGTGTTAGAATACCATTTTGGTATTTTGTATATAGTTATTCCATTCAAAATGTGTAACTTCACCATTTTGGCCACTTGGGTAAATTTGGGATACATGTGTGGGACACCTGGGGACTTCATGATAAATGTCATGTAGCACACTCATTTTGGAAGTTATCATTCTGAAACTTTGCACAAGTACTGTTGCCCTCTTGTGGTTTTCACTGAAATTGTCCCCATCATCCTATCTGAATGTTTGTTTTGTCTTGTTCATTTTAAAGATGATGATACAACAATAAAAATAAAAAACGTATGGTTTTTCATTGTGTTATCTAAACCAGATCTATTGTGTTATATTCTCCTACATTCAATTCACATTTACACAAACTTCAGAGTGTTTCCTTTCAAATGAAACCAAGAATATGCATATCGTTGGTTCTGGGCCTGAGCTACAGGTAGATAGATTTGGGTATTTCTTCAGGCGGAAATTGAAAAAAGTAGGGGGGGTAGCTGTGAGAGGTTAATGGTGTCCTTGAGTAGTGGTTTCTTTGCAGAAAATTGACCATGAAGGTCTGATTCATGCTGTCTCCTTTGAACAGTTGATGAAATGTGTCTGTTACTTGAACTCGGTGAAGCATTTATTTGGGCTGCAATTTCTGAGGCTGGTAACTCTAATGAACGTATCATCTGTAGCAGGGGTAACTACATATCTTCCTTTCTTGTGGCAGTTCTCCCATGAGCCAATGAGGTCATTAAAACAGTTAGTGTCTAAAGGCTGTGATAGGAGAAAACAGAGAATGGATCAACAACATTGTAGGTACTCCGCAACCTAAATGACAAAATGAAAAGAAGGAAGCATGTACAGAATAAAACTATTCCAAAATGTACGTCCGGTTTGCAATAAGGCACTAAAGTAAAACTGCCAAAAAAATGGCAAAGAAATACATTTTATGTCCAGAATACAAAGCATTATGTTTGGGGAAAATCCAACAGAACACATCACTGAGAACCACTCTTCATATTTTGCTGCATTATGTTATGGGTATGCTTGTTATGGTCAAGTTTTTTGGGGATAAAAATTAATGGAATAGAGCTAAGCACAGGCAAAATGATAGAGAAAAACAGGGTTCAGCTTTCCAACAGACACTGGGAGACAAATTCCCTTTTCAGCAGGATGATAACCTAAAACATGGTTTAACATGATAAGCAACACTGGAGTTGCTTACCAAGACAACACTGAATGTCATTGAGTGGCCAAGTTACAGTTTTGACTAAAATCGTCATGAAAACCTATGGCAAGACTTGAAAATTGCACATCATGAAATGCTTTGAAAGGCTGGTCATGGATCACATCAACTCCATCATCCCAGACACCCTGGACCCACTCCAATTTGCATACTGCCCCAACAGATCCACAGATGACATCATCTCTATTACACTCCACACTGCCCTTTCCCATCTGGACAAAAGGAACACATACGTGAGAATGCTGTTCATTGACTACAGCTTAGCGTTCAACACCAGAGTGCCCTCTAAGCTCATCACTAAACTAAGGACCCTGGGACTGAACATTTCCCTCTGCAACTGGATGCTGGACTTCTTGTTGGGCCGCCCCCAAGTGGTGGGCCGCCCCCAGCACTTTCATCAAGCAATCACTTGGGCCAAGCTCCCTGCTATATCCAGAACTTCGATACCAGGCAGTCTCAGAGGAAGGCCCTTCAAATTGGCAAAGACTCCAGCCACCCAAGTCATAGATTGGTCTCTCTGCTAACGGCACGGCAAGTGGTAGCGGAGTGCCAAGTCTGGGACCAAAAGGCTCCTGAACAGCTTCTACCCTCAAGCCATAAGACTGCTAAATAGTTACCTGGACTATCTGCATCCTTTCTCACTAACGTCTTTGTCTCATCACATTCGCTGCTGCTACTGTTTATTTCCTGTCACTTTAATCCTAGTTATATGTACATACAGTTGAAGTCGGACGTTTACACACACCTTAGAAAAGACCTTTAAACTCAAATTTTCACAATTCCTGACATTTAATCCTAGTAAGAATTCCCTGTTTAGAGAATGTGAAATGTCAGAATAACAGTAGAGAGAATGATTTATTTAAGCTTTGATTTCTTTCATCACATTCCCAGTGGGTCAGAAGTTTACATACAATCAATTAGTATTTGGTAGCATTGCCTTTAAATTGTTTAACTTGGGTCAAATGTTTTGTGTAGCCTTCCACAAGCTTCCCACAATAAGTTGGGTGAATTTTGTCCCATTCCTCCTGACAGAGCTTGTGTAACTGAGTCAGGTTTGCAGGCCTCCTTGGTCACACACACTTTTTCAGTTCTGCCCACACATTTTCTATAGGATGAGGTCAGGGCTTTGTGATGGCCACTCTAACACCTTGACTTTGTTGTCCGTAAGCCATTTTGCTTCAACTTTACCCAGCTGAGACCAAGCTTTAACATCATGACTGATGTCTTGAGATGTTGCTTTAAGATATCCACATAATTTTCATTCCACATGATGCCATCTATTTTGTGAAGTGCACCAGTCCCTCCTGCAGCAATGCACCTGCACAACATGATGCTGCCACCCCCGTGCTTCACAGTTGGGATGGTGTTCTTCGGATTGTAAACCTCCAAACATAACAATGGTCATTATGGCCAAACAGTTCTATTTTTGTTTCATCAGACCAGAGGACATTTCGCGAGTCCTTCCTGAGTGGTATGACGGCTGCGTGGTCCCATGGTGTTTCTACTTGCATACTATTGTTTGTACAGATGAACGTGCCAGCCTTAACAGGGTTCAAGTGCTGCCTTCAGTCATTCAGTCAGCCAACTCCACAATGCAACAACCCCCTTGCTCTCACCTCCTCTCCTTTCCATCTTCTATCTCTCTACATCTGCCTCCCAGCTCCCCTTCAGTCCCTCCCCCTCTTCTCATTCCCTCCACCCTGCAGGTACAATTCCCCCTACCACCCCCCCGTGTCCTCGCCTACCAACCCAGTGAAGCAGGATAAGCATTTACGAGCCTGCCCTGTCCTGCCAGCCAGCACCGTCAGAAGAGTAGGATGCCCCGTGGCACTCCCCACTTCCCCTCCCAGCCTACTCCTCCTCCTCTCTCTCTCTCTCCGCACCTGAGCTCACATTGACACTGAAGCTTTCTGCTGATCAACCTCTCTGTCTGACTCTCCATCTATTTGTCTGTCTGTCTAGACAAAGGAGGAAAGATGCAGCCAAAACAAAAAGGCATGGACAATACTCAACCCCTCTCTGTTTTAATCGTTAACCCTTCTGCCTGACGGAAACAGAAAAAGGATCCGAGTATGACCCTTTGCTAAACCCTGCCCCCTCCCTTGGTTACTGTTGCAACCTCGATCAACAATTTCCCGGGAAGCCCAATTCCCCTTTCAAACCAATGGAGAAAACCCTTCACAATGATCTCAAACTGTGTTTTTAATGCACAATGAAATTAAACACAGACTACCCCTTGCTGACCAGGAAGGAGACTCTCAGGTATGTCGACATCAGATGAGTTATATGTATTATACAGCCAACTTAGCTAACTAACATGCCTTTGTAGAAAATGAGTTATATTAACTATGGATAGCTACTTAGCTAGCGTTAGCAACGTATTCAATGAGAGCTATCTAACAAACAATGCAACAACAGTATGATTTCTGATAATAAAACATTTACACAATTCAGGATACTCCGTATTTCAGGTATCATAGTTGCAATTACCCCTGGGGCACTGTTGAATTATTTAGCCATTTAAACATTAGCTTTTTTAAATGAAAACTTTGTTTTCTGGATCAAAATGGGGCTTAGGTAGTGGGTGTGGTGTGGCCGTGACCTTGGGCGTGGCAAATAGTGCAGTAGCCGACCTAAAATTTCATTGTCTAACTTTTATTTTGGTGATTGTTAGTTCTCAAAGACGATCTTATTTAAAAAATATAATGATCTTTTCTACATACTTTACATCTGGTTTTAGTCATATAAGTTTACACTGAAAATGTTTTTCCATCCAGAAAATTATATTCATCTATATATTTCTTTAAATATATTTTTATTATTTTGTCTGGACATACTGTAGGCGGCCCATTCAATACTTTTGTATTTTGGCGCAGCTGTCTAAGGCACTGCATCTCAGTGCAAGAGGTGTCATTACAGACCCTGGTTCGATTCCAGGCTGTATCACAACCAGCCATGATTGGGAGTCCCATAGGACGGAGCACAATTGGCCCAGCGTCGCCCGGATTTGGCCGGGGTAGGCCGTCATTGTAAATAAGAATTTGTTCATAACTGCCTTGCCTAGTTAAATAAAGGTGAAATAAAAATGTTGCTTGTCCGAGGTGTCAGACTCATTTGTTATCCATCAGAGAGCTGCGATTGGTTGCCCAAAACTCTGGGGCGGGGCTTAGCGAACATTAACTTGACTCCTATCTTACTGTACGTTTCAGCTACTCTCCAAACCAAGTCTTCTCTTCAAACAAACAAAATATTCAAAAGTGTGAAAAGGAGTGCCGTTCTCCAACCGAAATACCCACAGACACGACTGCATAATAAAGATGATAGTGAAGTGTTAGTGTACATCAGAGTGAGCCATTCTAACAGCCCAGTATGGCAGATCTGGGACCATTAGAGAAATCACATGACAGCCATTTGGAATGGAAACAGACTGCCAGCAGGTGTGTACCGGCACCTGTGTGTGTGTAGATGTATTAGTCCCGTAGACCAAATGACTCACCGCTCAGCCAGTGCATTTCGACCGTCACACACTCCTACCAGGGTAACGCCCCTATTTGACCTCCCACCCCAGGCCCATTTGACTGTCTACTCCAAAGGGAGACAGTTTAGATGTTCTGAGGTTTTGAGGAGCATACACTGAGATTAAGAACAAGTTATGTGTCCTCTCTTTGTTGACGTCCATCGACATACATTATTAGCGGTGGAAGTTACCCCAGGGATATGAACGCTGTGTGTGTGTGTGTGCTTCCGGGGTGGGAGCTGATAGTGTTGTCTCTGCCATCCAGCCGTACGGTGCCCCGTGGGCATCCAGCCACACTAGAGGATTTGGAGAAACAAAACAACCCTTCCCCCAGCCAGCACACACAGTCCACTGGCCAGACAAAACACTCATGCAGTCAAAGCTCAGTACTGCTTTATCCAACAGTGGGCCTAGTCTCTCGCTGTCTCTCTCTCTCTCTCTCTCCCTCACACACACACACACACACACACACACACACACACACACACACACCTGACCCTTTGTCTGTCTGCACACGGGCCAGCGGACACATATTCTCACGCATGAACAAAAAAAACACACACATGTTGGCTGAAGTGAGTAAGGTTTTTAACTGGGTCAACACTCGCAAGGCCGCGGGGCCGGAAGGTATTCCAGGGCACGTCCTCCGAGAATGAGCAAGCTGGCAGGCATATTCACGGTCATTTCCAACCTCTCCTTGTCCCAGTCCGTAACCGCCAAGTCTGACCACCATCATTCCTCCCGTCCCCAAGAACTCTGTGGCTACCTACCACAATGACTACCACCCTGTAGCACTCACATCATTCATCATGAAGTGCTTAGAAAGGCTGCTTATGGCACACATCAACTCCATCATCCCAGACATCCCAGGCCCACTATAATTTGTTTACCACCCCAACAGATCCATAGACGACACAATCTCAACTGCACTCCACACTGCCCTCACCAAGGCAGATAAGAGGAATACCTATGTGAGAATGCTGTTTATTGACGACAGTTCGGCGTTCACACCATCGTATCAAATCAAATCAAATTTATTTATATAGCCCTTCGTACATCAGCTGATATCGTACCCTCCAAGCTCATCACCAAGCTTGGCGCCATGGGACTGAACACATCCCTCAGCAACTGGATCCTGGACTTCCTGACGGGACAAATCCAGGTGCTGAGGGTAGGCAACATTACCGTCATAAAACACGTCCTAATCCTTGTCGTTGACAAGCAGTACCCTCCTGTACTACCTGTTCACCTACAACTGCGGGTGAACGGGTAGTAGAGTCACTACAAAGATACAGGTGCCCTTTCTAACTCAGTTGCCGGAGAGGAAGGAAAGCGCTCAGGGATTTCACAATGAGGCCAATGGTGACTTTTAGCCCAGTTACAGAGTTTAATTGCTGGATTCGGGGGAAAATGAATGAATAACTTCACGATGGTCAAGGGGATTTTCACTGTCTACTTTTTTATATTTTTTACCCATCTACCAATAGGTGCCCTTCTTTGCGAGGCATTGGAAAACCTCTCTCCTCTTTGTGGTTGAATCTGTGTTTGTAATTCACTGCTCGACTGAGGGACTGTACAGATAGTTGTATGTGTGCGGTACAGAGATGAGGTAGTCGATCAAAAATCACATAAACCCTATGATTGCAAACAGAGGGAGTCCACGCAACTCATTATGTGTCTTGTTAAGCACATTTTTGCTACTGAACTTATTTGGACTTGCCATAACAACGGGGTTGAATACTCGACTCAAGACACTTCAGCTTTTCATTTTTTACTTGTCATTAAGGTGTGTTGTGTGTAGGCCAGTGACAAAACAATCTCAATTTAATCCATTTTAAATTCAGTCTGTAACAACAACATGTGGGAAAACTCAAGGGGTGAAGGCACTGTACATATCTACTCCAAGCACTCCAGTTTCCTTGCACATTGTAAACAAGTGACATGCTCTATGTCACGGATTTCCCCGGGTAATGCTGCTCATTCCGTTCACCAGCTCCAGGGGTCTACGTCACCGGCCTTCAAGGAGTCACTGAACTGGAATGTTACCACCAACCCCGGACTGTCTTGTCTCATTACGCACACCTGGTTCCCATTCCCCCTGATTTAGTATGTGTATATAGGTGCCCTCTGTTCCACATTGTCCTTGTTGATTATTGTTCCATGTCCATTGGTCTTGTGAGCACCTGTGCTCTGGTGAATCAGCTTTGGCGTTACCGTGTTAGTGTGCGCTTGTAATCATGCGTCTCGTCCCGTGTATTTATTAGAGGTTTACACCTCGCCCTTAGTTTGGGTTACAGCCCTACCGTTCAAAAGTTTGCCGTCACTTAGGAATGTCCTTGTGTTTTAAAGAAAAGCAACTTTTTTTTGTCTATTAAAATACCATTAAATTGAAAGTTGTAAATGACCATGAATATGCCTGCCAGAAACACAGTGTAGACATTGTTCATGTTGTAAATTACTATTGAGCGGGAAACAGCTGGTTTTGAATGGAATATCTACATAGGCATACAGAGGCCCATTATAAAGCAACCATTGCACGTTCCAATGGCATGTTGTGTTATCTAATCCAAGTTTATAATTTTAAAAGACTACTTGATCATTAGAAAACCCTTTTGCAATTATGTTAGCACAGCTGAAAACTGTCGCGCTGATTAAGGAAGTAATAAAACTGGCCTTTAGACTAGCTGAGTATCTGGAGCATCAGCATTTGTGGGTTTGATGGCCAGAAACAAAGAACTTTCTTCTGAAACTCGTCAGTCTATTCTTGTTCTGAGAAATGAAGGCTATTCAATGCGAGAAATTGCCAAGAAACTGAAGATATTGTACAACGCTGTGTACTTCTCCCTTCACAGAACACCACAAACTTGCTCTAACCAGACTAGAAAGAGGAGTGGGAGGCCCCAGGGCACAACTGAGCAAGAGGACAAGTACATTAGAGTGTCTACAAATGCGCACAAAGTTACTCACACATGCACCATGAAATGTAAACAAAATCTGGCACATTCACAGAAAGAACCCAAGGCACATATTCCACTCACACACAAAATCAAATAGTCTGAGCTGAGGTCCTCTTTTCAGGTCAATCCGTTTCCAACTGCAACCCAGGGAGTGACCCATCCCGCAATCTGTGGCCCATTAAGAAATACTGTATGTCCTCTTAAATATCAGGCTGCTTTTACACAGGCCTCACTGAGACACTCTGCTGTCCAGTCCTCTTTATTACACATCACTTTCTTTAAGCAGACAGAGTCAGGTTACCCTATGGTTAACCAGACCACCCTGTTTGCTGTTACAACATCAGAATGTCCCACTATGACATGCTGTAAAGAGTGATCCGACTAGTTCCTTTAAAGACACTGTCTCACATTAAAAATCTCTGCTCGACATCAGCCTGCAGCTATTTTAACGGCCAGTCAGTGTTTGAGGAAGATGTTACACAACTACTGCTGGAGGAAAACAGCACTGGATAGAGTGTCTGTCTCTGTGTGTGTGATATGAAGTAAGAAAGTGTTTGTGTGTGTGTGTGTGTGTGTTTGTGTCACTGCATGGCAGAGAGCATGACTTCAGCAGGGTTGGACAGCTGAGACGGGCATCCCTGTCACTGCAGGGCAGAGGAGGGTCACACCAGAGCCGGCTTGACAGAGGCAGAGCTCTTCTCACACACACACGGTCTGGAGACATGGCCTAAGCCAGTATATGGACAGTCAGCACAATCATAGTATAGAGAGAAAGTTGTTGTGGACTGTATGAATCCTCCGTATAAACTAAACAAGTCCGTTACTTAGCAGAATATGTAGGCCAACTCAAAATGAGAGCTACAGTAAGGCTCTGGTCATGAAACTTATCCAGGACTGAACCTATTCAGCCCAGGTCAGTTCAGCCAATACCCTCATTCTACCTGCTTTCATTCTTCAAATGAAGAATGCTAAAGAATTAGTACCACATAGTGTACTATGAGTAGTATTACCACGGACTGTACAGCAACAGTCTAGTCCACTCTATGAATTGAGCTGTAGATGGATTGAGGGTTGCCTGGTGGAGAAGGATATTCTTGGCTAATTCACTCCTGATTCTGGGCCTGGTCTGTAGATTTGGAGAGTGAATAATGCTGACACCACTGGCTGCTGTCGCCGTAGCCTCCCTCTACTGTTTCTGCCCGTCTGCATCAAGCAGGCTGATCGCACCGCACAGTATCATTGCTATAAAACACAACCACAGCCACTTCCAGGAAGCACACACTATGACTGATAACAAATAGTCAGCACCTCGACAGCACAGTACTACCAAAGAGAGAAGGTAATACATACTGTATAGCCTACGCAATGCCCGGGGTCAGTACACGAACGCAACAAACCGACACTCTGGACGCATGTGGGTGTTAAGGGTGCTTGTTGATGTTTTGGTGGTCGGTCGGGGACACGTCTTACCTGTAGACCTCTGCGTCTCAGAATGCTGGAGTCATCCATGTTCCTGCTGCTGTAGAGTCAAACAGTCGAGTCTCTATCCAGACAGTTTCACCCCTCCTTTAGGGGTACAGAAACACCCTTTACTTCTGGGGTTGGGGTACAGATCGAGAGATGGTCCTCTGCGCCAGGATGGGGGTGGTGAGCAGGCACCTTTCAGGGGTCGATCACTGAGGGTGACTTAGCTCATAGTTCCTTCCCTCGCTCCTCTGGTCCAGCAGGATTCAGTTGGACCTTACTCTGGGAACTAGATGTGTCACCGTCCATAGAGGGAAGAAATACCTCTCCTCTCTTTCAGACGGTCTGCTTGCCTCATCCCTCGGCAGTCTTGAGGCTTCTGCTGGTCGGTGCAACACGCTAAACAGTCCCCTGTTTGATTTCTAGTATTGTTTAGATGGTGTCCCTCCCTGATAAACACTGTAGGGTGACTTCCAAAAGATTCCCCTGGAAAATGAAAGGCTCAGCAGCAGTGGTTGTTCTCTGTTCTTCTCAATGAGGCAACGCTACATCGTTGCCCGTCGGTGCAGCGCCGATGAAACTAGGTTGATAGTGGTATGCGAGCTTGCTTCTCTCGTCCTCCCTCTAGTTCTCTTTCTGTGAATCACGTGTTGTCTCTAAGCTCCTCTCTCATTCATCTGCTCAACGAAGGGCACACAACTCCCTCTCTCTCTCACACCTCCACTGAGTCTGTGCTCAGTAGAGAGAACATGTTCAGTTGGAGCTTACAACTATCTGTTTTCTATACCCCCCCCCCCCCCACTTCTCTATTTCACTCTTTCTCTGACCGTCCTTCTGTCCGTCTATCTGTTCCCCACAGTCACTACTTCTATGGAGACTTCACTACTCCATAATTCATGGGCAGTTTGCAACGGACATTAATGATCACAATGGGGCCTAAGTGGGAACAGGGAGAGAAAGAGGCGCCCAGGCTGATCGTCCGTTTCACTGCAGTCTGCCAGCTTAATTAGAAAAAGACTGTAGACGCACACAATACTCTCACACGTACACTCCTCGGGGTGGATTGTTTGTTTCACACACATACATACAAGGCTTCTAACCCCCTCAGAACAGTCTGAAGAACAAAGTGCTTTCTGCTTTCAAGGTTGTTGTTTTTTGAGAGCAGTATTGATGAGTGAGTCCAACTCCAGTCCAGCACAGTGGGCAGTGAGCTTCCAAGCATCTACACAGCTTCAAGGCTAGACTGTGCGCTCTCTCTTTCTCTCTGTAATAGACGCTCCACTTGGACTGCCCGAGATGAAGAAAAGGCAGAAGAAGTATTGTGAACAACACACACAGTGGCTGCCCACACTGGGATCTGAGGCTCAGGGAAAGGCAGTGAGCAGCAGCACTCTAGAAACAGCAGAGCAGCAGCCTACAAACCGTAGAAAGGAAAATGCCAGCACCTCTATCTCTACTCAGACCAGCAGAGCCATTCCCTCAGAGCAGAACAAGGAAGAGCAGAGGGAGGAGGCAGGAGGCACCTGCAGCAGATTGCAATGTTGGCTCCAACAAACAAAAGATAGGAATGCCTGTCATATGCAGCAGTCAACTCTTCATTTCTCTCTTGTTCTCTCTCCGCACATCCACCTCTCCCAGGTTCAAGTCAGTGTGCTCGGCGTAATGCACAGGGGGATCCATCGCAGCAGGGAGTGATAAAAGGACAGGATGTCAGTCTCTTCTCATCCTGTCTTTCCTTAAAGAGAACCCAGATGTGTCTGTTGGTTGACAAGGTTCTTTACTGGAATGCTGCTACAACCAAAAGGCACTATTCTCTCTGTCTCTTCTCTGGTCCTTTGGCATCAGTTGTCCCCAGGGTGGTCTGTGGCAGGTGGTCTCCCAGTGCAGGTGGTCTTGGGGAGGCAGATGGGCTCACGTTTTTGGTAACAACGCACCTTTATCAACAGGGTCTACGGAGCAGCGAGAGGTTCTCTCTGGCATTGTCCCTGGCTGTTTCTTTTCCTCTCTCTGTTTCTGTTTCTCTCTCTCTGTTCCTGTATGTGTCGATGCACTCACATGCTCCTGCACCTCCCCCGTTCTTTCCTTTAGAGTGTGGGATCTCGCTCTCTTTCCCTCCCTCTCTCTCTCTCTCTCTCTCTCTCTCTCTCTGTCTCTTTCCCTCTCTCTCTCGCTCTCCTTCCCTCTCTCTCTCTCTCTCTCTCTCTCTCCCCCCTTCGTCTACTCTCGCGTCCTCTCTCGTTCGTCAGAAGAACTGTTCGGGTAGCCAGCCAATCACACACAAGCAGTCGGCAGTGAATTTACATAGAATGAATGGAGGAGGGAAAAAAGCTCCTCCTTGCTTTCTGTCCACTCCTCACTCGCCACAGCTCTGTTCTCTCATCGAAACAAGGGGCTGCGTTTGAACACACACATGGCATACAGAGGACAACACACACATCTACATATTAATCACTGGTCCGTGCTGATGCATTATTGCATTACAATGAATTAATCATGAGTGCTCTGATCTGACAGTAGGCCGATTAATAATTTATCAACAATATTTGAACAGTCAGTCTCCACTGTGTCATTAACAGCTAGCTACTGTTTCTCCTCTAAAGCTTAATTCTCTCTCATTTTCTTCTTTCCTTTGAATAATCCCTCCAAATCCCAGAATCAAGCAAAGTCTTCCATTCAGCTAGCAATACACTATTCTGGTTGTTTTCAACACATTTTAAAGATTTACAAAGATATTTACAATCAGTGTTGTTTTCTTTCAAAACCACCAAAGGGGGACAGAGAGGCAGTAGATGAAGGGAGGGGAGTAAAGGGAGGTGTAGAGGAAGAGAAGGAACGAGAAGAGTCAAATTAAATCAAATGTTATGCTTCGTAAACCACAAGTGTAGACTGACAGTGAAATGCTTACTCATATAGATAAATATTAACATGGGGAATAAATACACAATGAATAACTTGGCTATATTTTTTATTTTACCTTTATTTAACTATATGCACAGGGTACCAGTACGAGTACCGAATCCATGTGTAGGGGTATGAGGTAATTGAGGTGGATATGTACATATCCATGGCATTGGGAAAGTATTCCGATCTCTTGAGTTTTTCCACATTTTGTTCCATTGCAGCCTTATTCTAAAATGGATTAAATTAATGTTTTTCCTCATCAATCTACACACAATACCCCATAATGACAAAGTGAAAACAGAATTGTATACATATTTTGAAATTGATTGAAAATAAAAAACAGAAACACCTCTATTCAGACCCTTTGCTAAGATACTTGTAATTGAGCTCAGGTGCATCCTGTTTCCATTGATCATCCTTGAGATGATTCTACAACTTCATTGGAGTCCACCTGTGGTAAATTCAATTGATTGGACATGATCCGGAAAGGCACACACCTATCTATATAAGGTCCCACATTTGACAGCGCATGTCCGAGCAAAAACCAAGCCATGAGGTCGAAGGAATTGTCTGCAGAGCTCCGAGACAGAATTGTGTTGAGGCACAGATCTGGGGAAGGGTACCAAAACATTTATACACCATTGAAGGTCCCCAAAAACACAGCGGCCTCCATCATTCTTAAATGTAAGAACTTTGAAACCACCAAGACCCTTCCTAAAGCTGGCCGTCTGGCCAAACTGAGCAATCGGGGGGAAAGGGCCATGGTGACCAATAACCTGATGGTCACTCTGACAGAGCTCCAGAGTTCCTCTGTGGAGATGGGAGAACATTTCCGAAGGACAAACATCTCTGCAGCACTCCGCCAATCAGGCCTTTATGGTAGAGTGGCCAGATGGAAGCCTCTCCTCAGTAAAAGGCACATGACAGCCCACTTGGAGTTTGCATAAAGGCACCTAAAGAACTCTCAGACCATGAGAAACAAGATTCTCTGGTCTGATGAAACCAAGATTGAACCCTTTGTCCTAAAAGCCAGGCATCACGTCTGGAGGGAACCTGACACCATCCCTACAGTGAAGCATGGTGGTGGCAACATCATGCTATGGGGATGTTTTTTAGCAACAGGGACTGGGAGACTAGTCAGGATCGAGGGAAAGATGAACGGAGTAAAGTACAGAGAGATCAGGGGGCTCATAACCTCTGGGGAAAAGGTTCACTTAGGCAAAGGTTCACCTTCCAGCACCTTCCAAATGGACATGTCTCTGAATGTCCTTGAGTGGCCCAGCCAGAGCCCGGACTTCGACCCAATCGAACATCTCCAGAGAGACCTGAAAATAGCTGTGCAACCACACTTCCCGTCCAACCTGACAGAGCTTGAGAGGATCTGCAGAGAACAATGGGAGAAACTCCCCAAATACAGATGTGCCAAGCTTGTAGCGTCATACCCAAGAAGACTCGAGGCTGTAATCGCTGCCAAAGGTTCTTCAACAAAGTAATGAGTAAATGTTACATTTCAGTTTTTTTTTATACATTTGCAAACATTTCTAAAAACTAGTTTTGCTTTGTCATTATGGGGTATTGTATGTCGATTGATGAAGAGGAAAAAACAAGAGGTCTGATTACTTTTCTGAATGCACAGTAGGTAGGGGTAATGTGACTAGATGACAGAATAGATAACAAACAGTAGCAGCAGTGTACATGATGAGTCAAAGGAGTTAGTGCAAAAAGGATGAATGCTGATAATTACGGGAATCTATTTGGAGAACTAATTAGTAGTCTTGTGGCGTGGGGGTAAAAGCTTTTCAGTGTCCTGTTAGTTCCAGACTTGAGGCATCGGTACCGCTTGCCGTACGTTATTATAGAGACGTCTATGACTTGGGTAGCTGGAGTCTTTGCCAATTTTTAGGGTCTTCCTCTGACACTGCCTTCTGACACGGCAAGGATCTAGGCCCCACTGATGTACTAGGCCGCACTTCCCTAGTAGTCACCAACTTCTGAGTCAAAAAGCAAGCCGAGATCAACCGCTCAAGATTTAAATTTTTTAAACATTAAATAAAAAATGTAACAACAATTAAAACAGTTCTGTAGGAATTAAGTTTGGGCACTAGGCCTGATACATTATCTCAGCATATTGGCTATATGCCTGGCCTGACAATATTGTTATTCTCATAGCATACAATATTTCAAAACTCGAGCTTTGATAACAAAATAGATCAGTTGGTGTGGTACTTGCAAGGCACTGCGGCGCATAAATTTAAATAATTCCCTTTTTTATTTTACTGAACTGATGGTACCTTCATTTGATGGTCATGGTGCTTTCAAGACAACTGGAAACTCGGTAAAAGAACGAGGTCAAATCATGACGTCAGTGATCTTCAGGTAGGAACGTCGGAGCTCTAGAAAGTTTCCGACCTGGAATTCCGAGTCGGATGACAGTTCAAAAACACTTCCAATAGACACGACGAGCTGCTGATAGTAATAAAAATGTAGGGCTATCGATACACTTGGCTACGCATTCATCGTAGCTGCAGCGCGAGTGGAAGTATGGAGAAACGTGTACTATGTTTTGTAATAGTGTTGAATATAAAGCGTTGTCAGTGCTGAATAAAAACTGAAACATTAACTCACTCGTAAAAACAGCAGCTCTTTGCTGTATTCTTTGACAGTCTGCCCAGTCAGGAGAAATCCACAGATTAGGGCCTAATGAATTTATTTCAATTGACTGATTTTCTTCTATGAACTGTAACTCAACAAAATATTTGAAATTGTTCCATGTTGCGTTTATATTTTTGTTTAGTATAGCATGAGAGCAAGAAAGAGAGTGAGAGAGAGAGAGAGAGAGGGGAAGAAAGGGAGAGCTCTATCGAGCGATGCACTCGCCATTTACCAGTGACGTACTGTAAAATAGGGACCTTCTAGCAGTCGTCAGGACAAAGATTCAGCCAGAGGGCAGGTAGGCAGGGTAGAGGTTTAAATGGTGGATGATTTATTTCCACAGCACTGGTGATGACGGTGATACATTTACAAGTATACAAACTTCTGACTTTAAAATGTCAGTGTTCAAAAGAAATACGACACAGGTGGGGTCTTATCCAGCTCGGATACAAGCTCCCCATTTGAATCCTCATACAGAACTGCCCGAACATGCCCATAAGGGAATTTAAATGACATAAACCACACCTAACCTGACACGCAGGCCATGTACATTTATGTGCACTGAAGCCAGTGTTCACTGACAAGACGGAGAAACCAGACATATGCTCCAAACAACAGATAATGAAGATATTGATATAAAACTGCTAAATAGAATTAAATAATCCAAAGCTACTTTTTCACAAGTCTTGCATAGATTGTGAGCTCTCCAAACAACATGTCTGCTATGATGATTAATTTAATTACTGAACAGAAATGACTGTAACCGAACATTCAAAATAAGGGGGAAATTGTGGGGATTTATTAGGTCCCACCTACTTCTGCTCCCTTCCTCCAGCGCTCGACGTCATTGGTCTACTAACCACCGGTCCTGGCAACCCCCACTGAAAAACATCCCCATGATGCTGCCACCACCAATCTTTGCTGTAGGGATGGTGTCAAGTTTCCTCCAGATGCGACACTTGGCATTCAGGCCAAAGAGTTTAATCTCCAGAGAATCTTGTTTCTCATGGTCTGAGAGTCTTTAGGTGCCTTTTGGCAAACTCCAAGCGGGCTGTCATGTGCCTTTTACTGAGGAGTGGCTTCCGTCTGGCCGCTCTACCATAAAGGTCTGATTGGTGGAGTGTTGCACAGATGGTTGTCCTCCTGGAAGACTCTCACATCTCCACAGAGGAACTCTGGAGCTCTGTCAGTGACCATCAGGTTCTTAGTCACTTCCCTGACGAAGGCCTTTCAGTTTGGCCAGGCGGCCAGCTCTAGGAAGAGCCTTGGTGGTTCCAAACTTCTTCCATTTTATAATGATGGAGGCCACTATGTTCTTGGGGACCTTCAATGCTGTAGATTTGTTTTTGCACACTTCCCCAGATCTGTGCCTCGACACAATCCTGTCTCTGAGCTCTACAGACAATTCCTTCGACTTATGGCTTGGTTTTTGCTATGACGTGCACTGTCAACTGTGGGACCTTATATAAACAGGTGTGTGCCTTTCCAAATCATGTCCAATCAATTGAATTTACCACAGGTGGAGTCCAATCAAGTTGCAGAACCATCTCAAGGATGATCAATGGAAACATGATGCACCTGAGCTCAATTTTGAGTCTCATAGCAAAGGGTCTGAATACTTATGTAAACAAAGAATTTCCGTTCATTATTGGTTTTTGTTAAGTTCAGTACGCTTCTCCTGTTTTGTATTATCTTCATGTTTTTTTTATTATTTAACTCACCTTCAGCACCTGCTTCCTGACTCCCTGTGCATTCGTTACAGAAAACTGCCTCTCGAAATATGGAAGCAGCTGTCCACGAACAGGAACACCTCCTCCGTCAACACCATGACAAGCTGGCTCAACTGGGTACGGTAATAGATGTGGTCCTCCACATTCTCCACCACTTTGACAACACCCGAGAGGATTCATCTACAACTAGCAGAGGACCCTCTAACACAATTCGTCCCAGCGAGCCAGTCCCCCATCCTATCCAGTAGTCCGCCCAGGTCAGCAATGCACTATTGTCCCTCCTGGAAAAACATGACGGGACTCCATCGAAATGCAGTGGCTTCCTACTCCAGTGCTCTCTTTATTTCGCCCATCAGACAGGAGCCCCCACCACCGAGGAGTCCAAGGTTGCCACAGTCATTTTCCTGATGACCAGGCAGGCTTTGGAGTGGGCTACGTCCATCTGTGAGGGAGGAGAGGAGGAGCTGGGTTCCTATGAGAGGTTTGTGGCTCTGTTCAGGGCGGTCTTTGATCATCCACCTGAGGTCAGAGAGGGTAATGAGCAACTACTCCAAATCCGGCAGGGTGCCCAGACCTCTGTGGAGTACGCCCTCACCTTCTGGACTGTGGCAGCCTCCAGCAGATGGAATGAGCCGGCACTCCGCACCTTATTTCCCGAAGAGGACTGCGCGAGGTCCAGACGGAGTTGACATGTCGGGGAAACAACCTTTCCTTGGACGCGATCATAGCGATGGCCATCTGTCTGGATAACCTTCTTCAAGAGCGCCGGCACCCTCATTGTCTCTCGCTTTCCTCCTTTTTCCGTCCTGCTTCAGCGGTGTCCGGTGCGTTCCAACCCAGGGTCTAACCCGATGGAAAACTCACGCCTATCCCCCCATCTCCTGAGTATTCCATCATCATCATCGCTTTCTGCTAAACCCTTCCCAGTTTTTTTTTTATTTCACTGGCTGGCTGTTTCTCATGTATTGTCTCCATAGCTCTAGTGGACTTTGGTGCCACAGGGAATTTCATCAACTAGGCCCTTGCCTCCTCATTGAACATAACCTTATACCCTAATCGTTGCCCCTGTTCTTTGGGACATAGACGTGGAGACCCATCAGGCTCTGGAGAGGGACCCCCACCTGCTACCTGCTGTCCCGAGCGCACCTACTTTCCCACGGAGGTAAACAATCAGCTGTTGACCTGGGCGAACACATCTCTCGTCGTTGGACACCCAGGTATCACCAGCACTATCACCAGAAAGTACTGGTGGCCCATCTTAGCGCAGGACGTCCCTTGCTATGTCAACTCCGTATGTCCCAAACTAAATCTCTGTGCATTGATTTTGTCAATGATCTCCAACCTGCTGATGGTTTCACTGCTATTATGGTTGTTGTGGACAGATTCTCTAAATCACGCAGTTTTATCAGTCTCTTCCGTCTCCCTACCACTCCCCAGGTCACTGAGGCACTTTCCAGCAGGTCTTCCAGCACTATGGCCTTCCAGAGGACATTGTCTCCGACCGTGGACCCCAATTCACATCATGGGCATGGAGAGCCTTTATGGGGAAGCTGAGGGTCACGGTCAGCCTCACTTCCGGGTACTGGCCTCAGTCTAACGGGCAGGTGGAGAGAATAAACCAAGACCTGGGGAGGTTCCTTCGGAGTCACTGCTAGGACTGGGAAATCAGCCAGCCCGAGCCAGACTGAAACTCCAGCGGTGGACGAGTGGTTCAGACGCGCAGAGAAGGTTTGGAACAATGCCCAAGTGAGGCTCCAGTGACGCATCTGCCACCAGAAGGCTCCCATGGTCCATCCTAGTGATCACGTCTGGCTCTCCACCAGGAACCTCCCGCTCCAACTGCCCTGTAGGAAGTCCACCGGAGGGTCAACGAGGTAACCTACAGATTAAAACTCCCCACTAACTATCAAATCTCACCCTCCTTTCCCTCCTCAGGCTGGTGGTTCCTGGTCCCCTGGCTGATGCCATCCCCGCAACACCCCTCCGCCTCCCCTGGCACCCCCACCTATGCTGTTAGGTCTCTCCTGGACTACCGACATCGTGGGGATCGCCTCCAGTACCTGGTGTACTGGGAAGGGTACGGTTCTGAGGAGTGCACTTGTGTCCCAGTGGTGGACATCCTGGACCCTAACATCATCCGGGATTTCCATCTCCACTCTCTGCACAAATCCAGAAGGCACACTGGACGCTCTGATCGTTCTGACCTCACAACGGCAGTCAAGCACCCAAGCTAACTGCCTAACATTGGCTAGCTTGCTAGCTACATCCAGACACAAATGAGAGAACACCCCACTCTGACCATTTTACTCGCCCTAGCTGAGCTGGTTAGGCTGTTTTCATGTTATCCAGAGCGTTGTTGACTAACTGTGTTGCTGGCAACAATTGAATTACGTTTTTTGGTGACGTTTACTGACACCGGCCATATTCAACAGGTGTTGAGCATTCGTAAATTCATCAGTTATTCTGCGCTCTGGCACACTCAGATGAGAGTGCTCTGAAATTTACATTTACATTTACATTTAAGTCATTTAGCAGACGCTCTTATCCAGAGCGACTTACAAATTGGTGAATTCACCTTCTGACATCCAGTGGAACAGCCACTTTACAATAGTGCATCTAAATCATTAAGGGGGGGGGTGGTGAGAAGGATTACTTATCCTATCCTAGGTATTCCTTGAAGAGGTGGGGTTTCAGGTGTCTCCGGAAGGTGGTGATTGACTCCGCTGTCCTGGCGTCGTGAGGGAGTTTGTTCCACCATTGGGGGCCAGAGCAGCGAACAGTTTTGACTGGGCTGAGCGGGAACTGTACTTCCTCAATGGTAGGGAGCGAGCAGGCCAGAGGTGGATGAACGCAGTGCCCTTGCTTGGGTGTAGGGCCTGATCAGAGCCTGGAGGTACTGCGGTGCCGTTCCCCTCACAGCTCCGTAGGCAAGCACCATGGTCTTGTAGCGGATGCGAGCTTCAACTGGAAGCCAGTGGAGAGAGCGGAGGAGCGGGGTGACGTGAGAGAACTTGGGAAGGTTGAACACCAGACGGGCTGCGGCGTTCTGGATGAGTTGTAGGGGTTTAATGGCACAGGCAGGGAGCCCAGCCAACAGCGAGTTGCAGTAATCCAGACGGGAGATGACAAGTGCCTGGATTAGGACCTGCGCCGCTTCCTGTGTGAGGCAGGGTCGTACTCTGCGGATGTTGTAGAGCATGAACCTACAGGAACGGGCCACCGCCATGATGTTGGTTGAGAACGACAGGGTGTTGTCCAGGATCACGCCAAGGTTCTTAGCGCTCTGGGAGGAGGACACAATGGAGTTGTCAACCGTGATGGCGAGATCATGGAACGGGCAGTCCTTCCCCGGGAGGAAGAGCAGCTCCGTCTTGCCGAGGTTCAGCTTGAGGTGGTGATCCGTCATCCACACTGATATGTCTGCCAGACATGCAGAGATGCGATTCGCCACCTGGTCATCAGAAGGGGAAAGGAGAAGATTAATTGTGTGTCGTCTGCATAGCAATGATAGGAGAGACCATGTGAGGTTATGACAGAGCCAAGTGACTTGGTGTATAGCGAGAATAGGAGAGGGCCTAGAACAGAGCCCTGGGGGACACCAGTGGTGAGAGCGCGTGGCGAGGAGACAGATTCTCGCCACGCCACCTGGTAGGAGCGACCTGTCAGGTAGGACGCAATCCAAGCGTGGGCCGCGCCGGAGATGCCCAACTCGGAGAGGGTGGAGAGGAGGATCTGATGGTTCACAGTATCGAAGGCAGCCGATAGGTCTAGAAGGATGAGAGCAGAGGAGAGAGAGTTAGCTTTAGCAGTGCGGAGCGCCTCCGTGATGCAGAGAAGAGCAGTCTCAGTTGAATGACTAGTCTTGAAACCTGACTGATTTGGATCAAGAAGGTCATTCTGAGAGAGATAGCGGGAGAGCTGGCCAAGGACGGCACGTTCAAGAGTTTTGGAGAGAAAAGAAAGAAGGGATACTGGTCTGTAGTTGTTGACATCGGAGGGATCGAGTGTAGGTTTTTTCAGAAGGGGTGCAACTCTCGCTCTCTTGAAGACGGAAGGGACGTAGCCAGCGGTCAGGGATGAGTTGATGAGCGAGGTGAGGTAAGGGAGAAGGTCCCCGGAAATGGTCTGGAGAAGAGAGGAGGGGATAGGGTCAAGCGGGCAGGTTGTTGGGCGGCCGGCCGTCACAAGAAGCGAGATTTCATCTGGAGAGAGAGGGGAGAAAGAGGTCAGAGCACAGGGTAGGGCAGTGTGAGCAGAACCAGCGGTGTCGTTTGACTTAGCAAACGAGGATCGGATGTCGTCGACCTTCTTTTCAAAATGGTTGACGAAGTCATCTGCAGAGAGGGAGGAGGGGGGAGGGGGAGGAGGATTCAGGAGGGAGGAGAAGGTGGCAAAGAGCTTCCTAGGGTTAGAGGCAGATGCTTGGAATTTAGAGTGGTAGAAAGTGGCTTTAGCAGCAGAGACAGAGGAGGAAAATGTAGAGAGGAGGGAGTGAAAGGATGCCAGGTCCGCAGGGAGGCGAGTTTTCCTCCATTTCCGCTCGGCTGCCCGGAGCTCTGTTCTGTGAGCTCGCAATGAGTCATCGAGCCACGGAGCGGGAGGGGAGGACCGAGCCGGCCTGGAGGATAGGGGACATAGAGAGTCAAAGGATGCAGAAAGGGAAGAGAGGAGGGTTGAGGAGGCAGAATCAGGAGAAAGGTTGGAGAAGGTATGAGCAGAGGGAAGAGATGATAGGATGGAAGAGGAAAGAGTAGCGGGGGAGAGAGAGCGAAGGTTGGGACGGCGCGATACCATCCGAGTAGGGGCAGTGTGGGAAGTGTTGGATGAGAGCGAGAGGGAAAAGGATACAAGGTAGTGGTCGGAGACTTGGAGGGGAGTTGCAGTGAGGTTAGTGGAAGAACAGCATCTAGTAAAGATGAGGTCGAGCGTATTGCCTGCCTTGTGAGTAGGGGGAAGGTGAGAGGGTGAGGTCAAAAGAGGAGAGGAGTGGAAAGAAGGAGGCAGAGAGGAATGAGTCAAAGGTAGACGTGGGGAGGTTAAAGTCGCCCAGGACTGTGAGAGGTGAGCCGTCCTCAGGAAAGGAGCTTATCAAGGCATCAAGCTCATTGATGAACTCTCCGAGGAACCTGGAGGGCGATAAATGATAAGGATGTTAAGCTTGAAAGGGCTGGTAACTGTGACAGCATGGAATTCAAAGGAGGCGATAGATAGATGGGTAAGGGGAGAGAGAGAAATGACCACTTGGGAGAGATGAGGATCCCGGTGCCACCACCCCGCTGACCAGAAGCTCTCGGGGTGTGCGAGAACACGTGGGCGGACGAAGAGAGAGCAGTAGGAGTAGCAGTGTTATCTGTGGTGATCCATGTTTCCGTCAGTGCCAGGAAGTCGAGGGACTGGAGGGAGGCATAGGCTGAGATGAACTCTGCCTTGTTGGCCGCAGATCGGCAGTTCCAGAGGCTACCGGAGACCAGGAACTCCACGTGGGTCGTGCGCGCTGGGACCACCAGATTAGGGTGGCCGCGGCCACGCGGTGTGGAGCGTTTGTATGGTCTGTGCAGAGAGGAGAGAACAGGGATAGATAGACACATAGTTAACAGGGTACAGAAGAGGCTACGCTAATGCAAAGGAGATTGGAATGACAAGTGGACTACACGTCTCGAATGTTCAGAAAGTTAAGCTTACGTAGCAAGAATCTTATTGACTAAAATGATTGAAATGATACAGTACTGCTGGAGTAGGCTAGCTGGTAGTGGCTGCGATGTTGACACTACACTAATCAAGTCGTTCCGTCGAGTGTAATAGTTTCTACAGTGCTGCTATTCGGGGCTAGCTGGCTAGCTAGCAGGTTAATTGCGTTACGTTACTTTAAAAGAACGACAATAGCTGGCTAGCTAACCTAGAAAATCGCTCTAGGCTACACAATTGTCTTAGATACAAAGACGGCTATGTAGCTAGCTAGCTACGATCAAACAAAACAAACCGTTGTACTGTAATAGTTACTACAGTGCTGCTATTCGGGGGCTAGCTGGCTAGCTACGTTAAAAGAACGACAATAGCTGGCCAGCTAACCTAGAAAATCGCTCTAGGCTACACAATTGTCTTAGATACAAAGACGGCTATGTAGCTAGCTAGCTACGATCAAACAAAACAAACCGTTGTAGAGATGAGATGATGGCCAAACTGAATTTACGAACACACCAAAATGGTTACTTGCATAGTGGAGTATTTTGTTAGACATGTAGCTAGGTAGGTAAACAATGAACCATACTCCCAATTCATGATGTTACTATCCTGTATGAATCTGCAGGTAACTAAATAACAAGGTTATAGCTAACATTAGGCTATAACTTGATATAGAGATATAAATAATAAGATCATACACGTAACATTAGCTAGTGAGCCAGCCAGCTAACAGTACACTTTAACGTGAAATGAAAATTACTTTCTGTCAAAATTAGAAATGCGTAATATCTGAAAATGTAGCTAGCTAGACTATCTTACCCGTGCTCTGAAATCGGAGTAGATAGTGACATTCCATTGAAATTGATAGTTGCATGGTGGTGTCTTTTGTTAAGACATGTAGCTAACGAGCTAGCTAAACAATGAACCATAATCCCAACTCACTACCCTGCTAACTTTAGCTCGCTAGCTAACAGTACACTTTAACTTGAAATGAAAATGACTTTGTCAAAATTAGAAACGTGTAATATCTTCTCCCTGTCACGGATGCCATGGTTGCCCTTAGTTTGAAGACGTAATCCGGAGGAAGGTGTTTTCTCCATCTCCTTAGCTATCATACTCTAATTCCACTTATTTCAAAACTCAGTCCTCCAGAAAGTGGAGAGCAACACTTACGAAGTTTTACTAAGCAATATATATATTTTTTTAAAGCAGTGTTAGACAGTATTACCTACATATACTAACCAGCTCAAATAGACAGAAGCGTGCCATATGGCAGACCAATCCGAACTCATCTCTTGTTCATGTCCAGTCTACTTATTATTTCAGCCAATCATGGCTAGCAGGAAGGTTGCTCACTTTTTCTGTGGCTAAACCAACTAGGCACATAATATAACAATTGAATCCTACAGACGAAGAACCATATATGTGACATAAAAAAAAGAGATATACATGAAAAATCATTATTGGACACCATTTTTCTATAGTGAACCGGTTTCAAAAGCTTTCCACAAGCTAATTAACAATAATTTTGAATTTAAAGATAGGCTCTCGTGGAATAACCGTTTATGTGCATCACTCAGAATGAACGGACAAGCGCACAACCTTTCTGTTGCTGATGAAAATCGCAGAAATGTGGGAAAGAAATGTAAAACCAAACTAAAAGAATGGAAAGACAGGCAAAGGAAGATCTTACGGGATGCGGGAAAACCATATACAAATCGTAAGGGTCAAGAAAAAACTGGGAAAAGCTATCCAAAAGAGGTATGTGGAAGAACCGTATATCAAACAATCAAGCTAGCTAGCTATGGAGTACAGTAACTAACATGTATGTTCTGGGTTGTCTAATTTGTAACTATAGAGAAAACATATTAGCTAAAGTTCGTTGGCTACTAACTCATACATTATCGTTACAAATGTTATTGCTAGATTATAGAAGAAACATAGCTAGCTACTTTTTCTCCATCCACTGGATGATTCGACATGGCTACAGTAGCTAGCTAGTTATATGTAACGTTACACTGTATCCTGCAGGGAAGAGCGTGTTCCACGACGTGCAGAAAGGAAAGTGGAAAGTTGACTGATGAACGCAAGCTGCATCTGTTCAACAGTTTCTATACTGTCCCATACGAGAAACAACAAGCGTTGATTCTCTCCGGCTTAGAACAAGACAAAACGCCTATTATTATAATAGCTATATTGAACACTTGCATAGTTTACTTTTGACAGTAATGATACGTACATTAACGTTAACTCTAAAAGTGCTGTGTTACACAATGGTGCAATACAAACTCATGCTGTGTATAGATTGGGAGTGTGTGAAAGATGGAGGTCCTGATCAAGCAATATCCTGAATGTGCTACAGTATATTAAATTCTGAATTCATCATTGTCAATTTTTATTGCAGCATGAGGTGAAACGGAGACGTAAACCTGAGGATACAAAGGAGAACAAACGACGGAAACAAACCTTCAAATACCATGTACAGCAAGCAGGCCAGAGATTGAATGTGTGCAAGGTTACTTTCATGTCTGTGTTCCAGCTAACCAACAGCCGTCTTCAGGCAAGTGAAAATATGAATTAATGTCTATATGAATATCAATTACAAACATATTGTATTCTCTGTACTACTTTTTAATAACCTGCGAATTGAAATGTAATTGTTTTGGTCAGGTTATTCAGGAAAAGTTAGCTGAGGAAGGTGAGGTTGCAGGGTCTCCAGATCAGGCTACTGAGGCTAGGTCTCCTTTAGAAGATGGAAGAGGGAAGCATAGCAATAGGTAATGCGCTATGGATTCCAGCCTGGATTATTTCACTATAGCAGTGCTCTAAACAATCTTCTAAACATTAACATAGAGTATCGAATGGATGAATAGTGAATTCTGAAACAAAATTATAAAAATGTTTATTACTTTTAAACAAAATGATGGTAACTAAGCTGTCCAACTACCACCTGAGCATTGAGGACTGAGTGCCGATTACCTTCCCCCTCCCACCGGACAGCACTGGCCTAATTCTCGCCGCCCTACAGGACCCCCCGGCCACAGACGGCAATGGCGTGACCGGGATTTGTACCCCGGTTATAGCGACACAGTTGCACTCTAAGGCAGGTCCCTGGACCATTGAGAGAATACAAGTTTAACAACACCTTGTTGTCTCCTTACAGGCCACATCGGATACATGCTACAGTGAAACAGGGCATCAAGGAGCACATTCTATCTTTCCCAAGAACCCAGAACCACTACTCTCGGATGAAGGGAGATGTACACAGAGAATACCTCAGCCCTGATCTGAATTTGTTGCGAATGTACCGACTCTACAAAGAGAAGAATACCACATCATCTGCAAAATTCTGGGTTTATAGGGACATTTTCAAACAGCAGAGTCTCAATTTCGGCCAACCCAGGAGTGACACCTGTGGCAAATGTGACGCATTCTTCACTAAGATGTCAGCAGCCACATCTGAAAAGGAGAAGAGGAAGATTGCAGTTGAAAGTGAGTTGCACCATCGAAAAGCCGAAAAGGCCTACACACAGCTTCAAAGTGACACTGAGTGGGCTAAAGCCAATGCTGACTGCCATGTCATTTCTGTGGATCTACAGGGGGTGATGTACACCCCTAATCTGACCCACTCCAATGTCTTCTACCAGCGGCAGCTGTCAAATTTTATCTTTTGCATCCAGGAACTTGGAAAAGAAGATCCTGCATACATGTGAGTTTGGCATGAGGGGATTGCACACCGAGGGTCCATTGAGGTGGCAAGCTGCATAATGAAGTGGGTGAAGATAAAATTCACGCCACTCACCAAACCAGAGGTGCGCAAGTTGATCATATTCAGTGACAGATGCTGTGGGCAGAATAACAACTGGCGGATGCTCAATCTGATGTCGATGCTCGTCTCTATGGGTTACTTTACCCAAGTTGAGCAGAAGTTCATGGTCTCTGGTCATTCTTTTCTTCCTTGTGATCGATATTTTGCCACCATCGAGAAGAGGCGCAAGGTGTCAGTCCTTTATACACCTGATGATGTTTCAAAGATGGTACTTGAAGCACAACCAGCAAAACCATTCAAGGTGATGAGGATGCAACGTGAAGACTTCAGGCACCTCCCAGATTCTGTCCTCAAGCGACCAGCTGGACTACAGATCACCTCAGTGAGGTGGTTAAAAGTCACAGGTATTGCACAGAGAATAGTTTACTAACATCCCATCAACATGCAACATGTTGTTCTAACAATAAAATATCCTAATGCTTGACTGTGAAAGTGGTTTATTGATGTCAGGAACTTAAAATGTTTCTGTTCTAATTTCAGTTGAGGATCCTTGGAATCTGTACGCCAGACAGAGCCACAGTCAATTTGAGGGATGGAAATCGGGGCTGATCTCCAAACCAAAACAAGGAGCTATACCTCAACCTCCCTATTTTGCAAGCCACTACCCTAGAACATATGAGAGTCCTCTGCCCATCAACAAAAACAAGTACCAAGATCTGATGACCATGCTCAACTACTTGCCAGCTGCTGCACGCTCTTTTTATGAATCACTGCAGAGTGAATAATTTGTTGTTAAACCAAGCTACATAATTAACCGTTTTTTTCTGTGAGTTTATGATCCCCTGAACCTGTATAGTATGTTGAATCTGAAGACATGTCACCCATACTGTAGGAAATTAAATGTATAGTAGGTGTTTTCTATGTGAATCAATTTGTGTATGATTTGAACCAGCACAATATATTGAATTAATTTAATTTTAAGATGTTGTTCCTCGTGTAGAAAATGTTATGTACAATGTGTTCTGTTGAGAATTATTTTGTGTGCGATCATTTGAACCTTTTTTAATCTGAATGAATTAAAAACAAATAAGTCGTCACATACAGTATGTGAGTATTCATTTGATCTTAATTCCCTTTTTTGATTCATTACAATATACAGTACGTCTCTGTCACCACATTTAGCATGAACTCTAAGCAGTTAATACTTATGTACTGCTGTCACATCAGTACAGAAGGACATGCCTTGCCTTTAGCAAGGGTTTAACGCAATTCAAAACTTAATTGCTGATCATAGTGTTAAACGCAAAGAGAATGGTTTTCTGAACGTTTTGTAATATTGACCTTAGGGACCTGCATATTGGCACATCACACTGATCCATATTTGATATTTACAAGTTGCACTTGTTTTGATTGAATTAATTTAATTGCATTCTATTTTTGTAGTTCTATGGTATGTTCACATTGAGGGCTTCATTTTAAATGAGACTAAGATTTCATGACTCAACTTTTAAGAAAAGTCATAAGTGCTAAAGTTGATAGACCACCTTTAAATGAACCTCCATACAAATGAATGAACTGCATATTGCATTTAAGTTATTTACATGAAGGGCATCTGTACTTGAAAGTACTTAAAACATCACATCAGGTGTTAAAAAAGGACATCTTACAAGAGTCATGCAAAATGTCACATATACTGTTCTTCCACAAACTGAAATCATCACTGGAGAGATACTGTTCTTCCACATTCTAAAAATTAAAACGGCAATAACAAAAGTATTATTTGAAATAACAAAAAAATATAAACAGTTGTTGGAAGATATGGGTATGGTGAATTATTTGTCAACCATAAAACACCTAATGTGGTACACACAATTAATAATATAAAAAATAACTGATTATCTTAAAATGGAAAAATTGTCACGTATATGGTTCTTCGTCTGTAGGATTCAATTGTATTCGTATTTACAGATGGCATACAAGTTTGTTATTATGGGACATGAAAGTTCACGTTCCAGAAGGCAAATGGCTCTTGTGTGAAGTAGTGACCCGAGACATATGCCTAGTTTCCTGAAATGGGTCAAATATTTCACAGAGCATTGATAAACATTTAACCAACAAAGGGCAAACAATTGACACAATGAACACAATAAATGCGCACAAATTGGTGGGTGTTGGTGTGCATTGGACAACTAGAAAGGTACCAGCAGAAGACTGAGGTACAGAAAAAAGTATGAAGTGTGTGGGTGCCTGCATGTGTGTATGAACCCTAGGGATGCGTGATAGTCAATCATATCAAGCAATTACATTTATGCTGTGTTTTTTTTAAAGTCATTTGTCATGACGGAGTAACTGTTACAAAACATCCTTTTGTCCAATCGGTAGTCACATTTTCAAAACTCGAAACACAATTAGCACAACATCTGTTTGTTGTGGACCATACCATTAACAAAATTCATGTTGTTTTCACAGAATATACAGTCAATTAACATGTTTCCAAAATGCTTACATTTTCTTTACACACAAGCTTACCCAATACCAAAATGATGGATCTTTCTTGTTGAATTTACAAATGCGTGCACACAGCATGGCAGCAATGAAGATCTAATGTTCAAAACCTTAAATATAGTATAAAGCCTCTACTTCTTCAATAACACCAGCTCAAAAGCTATATTGAAACAGCTGATAAGCATTTTTGAATGAACAGATCATTGAAACATCGAGAAATAGCTGATTTACTGTAAGTTGTATAAAATAGACCAACCACAACTGATTCCAATTTCAGTGAGAGGAGTAGTTGGACCAGTGAGATGAGTAGTTGGACCAGGGAGAGGAGTAGCTGGACCAGGCAGAGGAGTAGCTGGACCAGGCAGAGGAGTAGCTGGACCAGGCAGAGGAGTAGCTGGACCAATGAGAGGAGTAGTTGGACCAGTGAGAGGAGTAGCTGGACC
Organism: Oncorhynchus masou masou; assembly: GCF_036934945.1. Classification (NCBI taxonomy): domain Eukaryota; kingdom Metazoa; phylum Chordata; class Actinopteri; order Salmoniformes; family Salmonidae; genus Oncorhynchus; species Oncorhynchus masou. The sequence goes on along the minus strand of NC_088226.1, from coordinate 32,811,177 downwards.
AGGACAAGGGAGAAGGAGAGGTAGGGCGAGAGGAGTAAGAATGTGTGGTGGTGTTCAAAGAAGAGTAAGACCTGTTGTCACTGATGAAATAAGAGCCATCATCATAGACCATGTGGTAAACCATGGTCTATCACTGAGAGGGACTGGTGAAAGAATCTAGCCTAATACCATGGTATATCACTGAGAAAGGCTGGTGAAAGAATCTAGCCTAATACCATGGTATATCACTGAGAAAGGCTGGTGAAAGCGTCCAGCCTAATCTCAGACGGTCAACCATGGCCTCCATTATCCAGAATTTTCAACAAACCAACAGGTAAGTAATGCATTTCACAAGTGCTTCTTCTATCATTACTGTTGCTATGTCCCACAGTAAATGTAGACCACCAGTTCCAACGCAAATACATACGATGTATTTTTGTTCCTCTGAAGGACGCAATGCAAAAGCTCCTCAGTAAAGACCAAGAGCATGCCATTGTAGGATTGGTCATTGCTGACAATGCAATAAAACAGAGAAATTCAGACCAAAATTGTAGAGGACAACCTGGTATTCCACAATGTGGAAAGTATCAGCCTGACTGCCATCGCTCAGACTGTGACCAAACACAGAGTTCAAACGAAACAGTTGTGCACAGTTCCTTTTGAAAGGATCAGTGAGCGGGTCAAGGAACTCTGGCACCAATAGGTCCAGGTATGGTGTCTATCCAAAATGTCTGTGTCTATAGTGAGTTTTACACTATGCTACTCTACATGTAAACATGGGTTACAGTACATACTGTAACATACATTTGGGGCAGCAGGTAGTCTAGTGGTTAGACCGTTGGGTCAGTAACCAAAAGGTTACTGGATTGAATCCCCGAGCTGACAAGGTAAAAATCTGTCGATCTGCCCCTGGACAAGGAGGTTAACTCACTGTTCCCTGGTAGGCCGTCATTATAAATAAGAATTTGTCAAGCCTTGAGGTGACAACCCCACAACCTACTCCACTACAACCCCTCTCCTCAGGGTATCACTCGTAATAAGGAGGCCCCACTGTGTGTGTGTGCGTGTGTGTGCGTGCATGTGCGTGTGCGTGTGCGCGCGCGGTGTGTGTGTGTCAAAGGCCAAGGGGAGCAGAAGAGAATGTAGAAGAGACACACTACAAGCTGAGTGACCTCTACGTGAAATAACACACAAGCCATGTAAGAGAGAAAGGGAGAAGGAGGGGAGAGGGAGTATGGGGGTAGAGACAGAGAATGAATAGCGATGTAGAGAGAGAGAGAGACAGACTAGGCTAGCAGGCATCACACCCTGATGCGGTTTTTAGACAACTATATTTCACCTAGATTCATCCAATCACACACAGAGTGTACGTACCATACAGTAGAGGTCTTCAAGGATCCAACTGTACCTGAATACCCAAAACCTGATCCGGGTCCAGATCCAGAATTCTAAATAATGTCACAGGTCGGGTCGGATTTGATTTGATTGTCACGGGTCTCGGGTATGTGTAATTTTAACTGACTTGTCCGGAAGGGCCCATGTACAGATCCGAACGCGACTGCTGCAGTAGACACAGAGAGATACATTTCATAATTTATACTGCTGCCCTTGCTTTTCTACATTTCATAATTTATACTGCTGCCCTTGCTTTTCACGAGAGTGGAGCGTGGCACGTGTAGCTTCAAAGCGGCAATAGGCTACAGTCATAGAGCCTCCGTGTGTGGCAAACGTAAGTATCTATCTAATCAACGGAAAATGGCGGAATCAAAAGTTAAAGGAGAAGGATAGGCTACAACAACCAAGAGCCAACAGGTAGGCTGTTACTTAATATTCTGAACGGAGTTGTTGTTGTTATTTGTAACTGTAGGATGAGAAACCACATGCACTGCAACCACAATTAGCCTAGATAGCTAGCGTTAGCTAGCTTAACTACCTTCTCCTGGTTTGATGCAGTCAAGACAGGTACTACGTAGTCATATTTAACAATAAATATCCTAGCTATGGCAGCTATTAGTCTACCGTAGTGTGAGTCGGCTTGGTTGGTTGCTGTCTCTCTCTCCCTCCCTCTCCTCACTGCTCGTGTCACTCGCTCACAGTACGGCCCTTCCTCCGCCTGATAATCAGCATATCTCTCTCCCTCCTCTTGCGCTTCATCAGCTCTGGTTATTAAAGTACCATAAAAAAACAGGTCTATTCGGAACGGGTCTAGTTGTCCTCGAGTCCATTCGGGTCTGGGTGAGAAAGCACCAGGTCCATTTCAGAACAGGCCCAACTCTTTGGACCTGTGAAGACCTCTACCATACAGTCTAGAGTCTTCACAGAAAGTTAAAAATGCCATATTGTACAGTATATACTATAAGACCACAGGTTCAGCTGAGCTAGCATTATAATTTACCACCCCACAGGCTGAGAGGTCAGGGGTCAGGGGTCAGAGACACAGAGCCCTGCCCCAGACCTCACTCAGCCATAAGGTATTTTCCACTGGTCATACATTCACCAGCCACCAGAACAGGAAGAGTGGATACTTATAAAGTAGCCCTCTTATCTCCTCCCACTCCGGATCAGGGGCCCATTGGCATTCTAGCTAGTGTGCAAACACACCACCATGACCTTTGTCTCTCGCTCTCCATCTCTCTCTTTCCATATCTCCGTCCCCATTACCAGGACCCACTGACAGATAACACAAGAGTTCAGAGACAAGGGCCAGCTGAGACAAGACAAGCGCTAGCTACGCTATGTCCCTGTGTATTTTTCGACTGCCTGTTAGCGTAGCGCTCTATGGCGGCGGTAGAGTTGGCCTGATTTATGCAGACGAGGCCTCATGAATATAGATATCTTCTGTAGTGCTGCCTTGGTACCGTAGTGTACTGTTACTTCCTCTCATGGCTCAGCCTGTCCCCTGTCCGTCCGGAGGGTCTCGTAAACATTTTATAGCACTCCTTAGTCAGGCCACTTAACTAGGGAGGATTTCGTGTGCCCGTACTATCCACATGCACCTGCTGTGTACGCACACACACACACACAGTACAAAAATACTCTAACTCCCCGTAGTACTGTATGCACAAATACACACACACCAAAATATAGCAGACAGACAGACAGACAGACAGACAGACAGACAGACAGACAGACAGACAGACACCAGGGTTTCCGTTTCAAAAATGTGCCACTGGACAAGTGACCAGGAAAATTCAAATTGATCAGACATTTGAGAAATTTACCGGTCATCCATATGCATTGGGTTCATAACCCATTAGTGCGTCAACCCACGCAGTCAGCACCATAAAATAAAGGGATATTGGCTAGGGTGTCCAATCAAAAACACATTTTTTGACCAATAGGTAAAATAATAGATATTTAAGAAAATAAAACGGCCCAAAACCTCATGTCATAAAATCTGTAGAAAATTTATTGGAGTTTTTACCCTTGTAGGATGGTCAAAATGATGGTGACTAAATCAATGGAGGCCATCCTCATGGCCAAGGCGAGATTACAGTGATTACCTGTTAATGAATGAACAGAGTGAGAGGGGGTCCCTTCCTGAGCTACTTCCTTCATCAGCTAAAGGAGTGTGTGTCGTTAGTCCAGTTTGGGGAGGGGGGATGAATTACAGTATGTACCGTAATCTAGTTGTGGCTCATCCTATATACAGTAGCTACTGTTGTACACACCTTTTCTATTAATTTACTGTCCATACTGTCTTTACACACCATCATATGCATATGTATATAGTACCAGTCAAAAGTTTGGACACACCTACTCATTCAAGGGTTTTTCATTATTTTGACTATTTTCTACATTGTAGAATAATAGTGAAGACATCAAACCTATAAAATAACACATATGGAATCATGTAGTATCCAAAAAAGTGTTAAATAAGAGTGTGCAAAGATGTCATCAAGGCAAAGGGTGGCTACTATAAAATATATTTTGATTTGTTTAACACTTTTTTGGTTACTACATGAGTCCTTATGTGTTATTTAATTGTTTTGTTGTCTTCACTATTATTCTACAATGTAGAAAATAGTCAAACATAAAGAAAAACCCCTGAATGAGAAGGTGTGTCCAAACTTGATACTGGTACTGTATATCTCACAGAAACCCTTCTGAGCAGGAAAACAGATGCTCAGACAGGAGCTATAATGTTACACCCAGCCCAAATCTAAGACTTGAAGCCACACTTCTAGCAGAGAGAGCGGGACAGAGAGCAGTAGTACAGAGAGCTGGCAGAGAAACCATCACATAAACCCCATCGTCAGAAGACTGATAAGAAAACTCTGACTAACGGAGTCACCATGCTTCAGTTCGGCTGGTGCCTAGCTGAACTCGGCTAGCCAAACCAAACAAATGTGCTCGCATACTCCCTTAAAAGACTTTCGCTTGAAAAACAAGGAAAAAATGGCAATAGTAGTGTTTTGTCCATTTTGAAATGCTGTAGCCAGTATACACTTCCTCACAATAGTCCGAATTAATTTAAGATAACTCTGTTATAAATTTTTGTCAATCACTGATGAAGGGGCGTAGACTTCGGCTCCAAACTTCGGCTCCGAACTTCGGCTCCGAACTTCGGCTTCCCTCCAGAAAACAATTGAGTGTGCCTGAACAACCAAAGCAAACAAAATGACGTCATAATATATGCATGAACTCTTACAAACTGTTTTGGCTGGGAAGCCTGCGGACTACTTCAGGCTTCTCAAGCTCCAACCACAGAGGGAGGGAGGGAGGGAGGGAGGGAGGGAGGGAGGGAGAGAGGGAGAGAGCAAGAGGGAGAGATAGATCTTGTTCTCATTTCGCAATCCTCTGACCACAGTCTGTCCCATTTGAAGCTCCATTCCAAAGCTAGTGGAGTGGAGCTACTTATCTTAGGGAACATACGCCAGACTGCCTGGCCAGGCTGGCTGTAGTGTGTCGGGCCAAAGGCCTCCTCCTCGTGTTCCTCCCCTGGTCTGCTGCTGTAATTGAACTTCCCTGCTGCTCACAGACACAGGGGAGGGCATGAATAGAGACTACGGCTTTAGATTGGATGCTCATTGGCCAATACCCCAGCAGCACAGGCACAGTAGGGGGAAAGAGTTCAGATGGAGCACCCACCTACAATAATGTACAGCACTCAGGAGGAGCTTGGAGAAAGCAGTGAAGCGCTTAATCCAACAATGCCGCCCACTTCCCTCTGACCTGCCAAGAGAGGCTTAACCCTTGTGTGGAGTTCGGGTCTGTGGGACCCATTTTCAATGTTTACTAAAATAAAAATGATACAATGAATAATTTTTTCAACCTGAGACTCATTGGCCTTGGCTCATAAAATAACACATTTTTCATTGAGTGCACACTGTGCAGCCCCCTACACATTTATTTTTCATACATGATGTTCGAGTCCACTGTGTGCCTTGCATACTTTGAGGTTATTATCCTTGCTGGGGTTTTCAGATCCAATGGGGAATCCACAGAATCCCTGTGGGATGCAGAAACTGGCAGAGAACATTTCTGTGCAACAATGTCTCTGGAAGACTTCCACATCATTTCCAGGATTATCCGCTTTGATAACTGAGACACCAGACCAGCTCGGCGGCAGAGACACAAGCCAGCTGCAATCAGGTCAGTGTGGGACAAGTGGGTGGACCACCTCCCCCTGTTTTCCGACCCTGGGCCCAACTTTACTGTTGATGAGCAGCTTAAGTTCTTTGGGACTGGGGGGCAGTACTGAGTAGCTTGGATGAATAAGGTGCCCAGATTAAACTGTCTGCTACTCAGGCCCAGTTGCTAATATATGCATATTATTAGTAGATTTGGATAGAAAACACTGAAGTTTCTAAAACTGTTTGAATGATGTCTGTGAGTAATAACATAACTCATATGGTAGGCAAAAACCTGAGAAAAAATCCAACCAGGAAGTGGGAAACCTGACATTTGTAGTTTTTCAAGTCATTGCCTATCGAATATACAGTGTCTACGGGGTCATTTCGCACTTCCTTTCACTAGATGTCAACAGTCTTTAGAACCTTGGTTGAAGATTCTACTGTGAAGGAGGGGGGAATGGGAGCTGAATGAGTCAGAGGTCTGCCAGAGTGGCATGAGCTGATCACGCACGCTCATGTGAGGGGTAGCTGTGTTCCATCGCATTTCTACAGACATAGGAATTCTCAGATTGTAACATTATTGAAGATTTATGTTAAAAACACCCTTAAGATTGATTCTATACTTTGTTTGACATGTTTCTACAAACTGTAATATGACCTTTCATCTGAACTTTCGCCTGGACTTGCCCGCACGTCGTGAGTTTGGATTGTGTACTAACGCGCAAACAAAAAGGAGGTATTTGGACATAAATTATGGACTTTATCGAACTAATCAAACATTTATTGTGGAACTGGGATTCCTAGGAGTGCATTCTGACGAAGATCATCAAAGGTAAGTGAATATTTATAATGCTATTTCTGACTTTGTTGACTCCACAACATGGCGGATATCTATATGGTTTGTTTTGTTGTCTGAGCGCTGTACTCAGATTATTGCATGGTGTGCTTTTCCGGTAAAGCTTTTTTGAAATCTGACATAGTGGTTGCATTAAGGAGAAGTGGATCTAAAATTCCATGCATAACACTTGTATCTTTTAGCAATGTTTATTATGAGTATTTCTGTAAAATGATGTGGCTCTCTGCAAAATCACAGGATGTTTTGGAACTACTGAACGTAATGCGCCAATGTAAACTAAGATTTTTGGATATAAATATGAAATTTATCGAACAAAACATACATGTATTGTGGAATATGAAGTCCTATGAGTGTCATCTGATGAAGATCATCAAAGGTTAGTGACTAATTTTATCTCTATTTCTGCTTTTTGTGACTCCTCTCTTTGGCTGGAAAAAATGGCTGTGTATTTCTGTGACTAGGTACTGACCTAACATAATCGTTTGGTGTGTTTTCGTCATAAAGCCTTTTTGAAATCGGACACTGTGGCTGGATTTACAACAAGTTCATCTTTAAAATGGTGTGAAATATGAGGGGTGGACAATTTAGACAAGCTGGTGACTGGCTACAGCTGCAAAAGAATAACCCTACTCTAGCCACTTGATATTCTTCAACATCTTGGACATCTCGGCGTACAACACATTTGTCATCTGGATGGCGTTGAACCCAGATTGGAACAGAGGAAAGATCCAGAGGAGACAGCTCTTTCTCGAGGAGCTGGGCAAGGCATTGGTAAGACCTCAAATCCAGAGGAGGCAACATATAACTAGGACCCCTGCATCTGCAGCCATCGTGAAGAGTAAAACTCTGTCCCTCATGTGGTGTGTAGACCGGCCTTAATTTGTGTTCAATGGGGCTCATTTAACATTTCCATAAATGTTGTGAAGATGCTGGAGAAAACAGGTACAAAAGTATCTATATATCCACAGTAAAACAAGTCCTATATTGACATAACCTGAAAGGCCGCTCAGCAATGAAGAAGCCACTGCCCCGAAACCGCCATAAAAAGCCAGACTATGGTTTGCAACTGCACATGGAGACAAATATCGTACTTTTTGGAGAAATGTCCTCTGGTATGATGAAACAACAATAATTTAAAGGCAATGCTACCAAATAATAAATGAGTGTATGTCAACTTCTGACCCACTGGGAATGTGATGAAAAAAGCTGAAATAAATAATTCTCTATTATTATTCTGACATTTCGCATTCTTTAAATAAACGGGTGATCCTACCTGAACAAAGACAGGGAATTTTTACTAGGATTGAATGCCAGGAAATATTAAACTGAATTTAAATGTATTTCGCTAAGATGCATGTAAACTTCAACTCTACATGTGCCATGAGTAATGTAAGACATGTAAACATGATTAAAGTGTCATTATTTAGAGTCCATTATTTAAAGTGACTAGTGATCCATTTATTAAAGTGGTCAGCGATTGGGTTTCAAAGTGCATTGTCTTGCAAAAGTATTCATCCCCCTTCGCAGTTTTCAAACTTTGTTGCATTACAACCTGTAATTTAAATATTTTTATTTGGATATCATGTAATGGACAAACCTAAAATAGTCCAAAATGGTGAAATGAAAAGAAATTACTTGTTTAAATTTCTTTTACAATTGAAATAAAACTAGAAAACTGGTGCGTGTTACTAGGTGCAGGCTTCTGTTATGTAACTAGGAGTGGTGGGTGCGGAGTCAGGCGTGGAGAGCAGAGGTTTAAGGAAAACCGTTTTTTTCCCGGTGAGAAAAGATCATGCCAAACAGGCTTAAATAGCCCTAAACCAAACCCCAGACGCAAAACAGGTGAAACCAATAAGACATAACCAACAGAAGAGGAAAAGGGAAACGGTGGCAGCTAGTAGACCGGTGACGACGACCGCCACCCGAACAGGAAGGGTGGAAGCCGTGACAGTGCGTGCATATGTATTCACCCCCTTTGCTATGAAGCCCCTAAATAAGAACTGGTACAACCAATTACCTTCTGAAGTCAAATAATTAATTTAATAAAGTCCACCTGAGTGCAATCTAAGTGTCACATGATCTGTCACATGATCTTAGTATATATACACCTGTTCTGAAAGGCCCCAGAGTCTGCAACACAACTAAGCAAGGGGCACAACTTAGAAAGCGTCACCATGAAGACCAAAGAGCTCTCCAAACAGGTCAGGGACAAAGTTGTGGAGACGTACAGATCAGAGTTTGGTTATAAAAAAATATCAGAAACTTTGAACATCCCACAGAGCACAATTAAATTCATTATTAAAAATGGAAAGAATATGGCACCACAACAAACCTGCCAAGAGAGGGCCGCCCACCAAAGCTCATGGATCAGGCAAGGAGGGCATTAATCAGAGAGGCAACAAAGAGACCAAAGATAACCCTGAAGGAGCTGCAAAGCTCCACAGCGGAGATTGGAGTATCTGTCCTTTAGACCACTATAAGCCATACATTCCACAGAGCTGGGCTTTACAGAAGAGTGGCCAGAAGAAAAGCCATTGCTTAAAGTAAAAAATAAGCAAACACGTTTGGTGTTTGCCAAAAGGCATGTGGGAGAGTCCCCAAACATATGGAAGAAGGTACTCTGGTCAGGTGAAAAAGCTATGTCCGGCACAAACTCAACACCTCTCATCACCCCGAGAATTACCATCCCCGCATGGTGTTGGCAGCATCATACTGTGAGGATGTGTTTCCATCGGCAGGGACTGGGAAACTGGTCAGAAATGAAGGAATGATGGATGGCACTAAATACAGGGAAATTCTTGATGGAAACCTGTTTTAGTCTTCGAGATTTGAGACTAGGACGGAGGTTCACCTTCCTGCAGGACAATGACCTTAAGCATACTGCTAAAGCAACGCTCGAGTGGTTTAAGGGGAAACATTTAAATGTCTTGGAATGGCCTAGTCAAAGCCCAGACCTCAATCCAATTGAGAATCTGTGGTATGACTTAAAGCTTGTCAGCAGAACCCATCCAACTTGAAGGAGCTGGAGCAGTTTTGCCTTGAAGAATGGCAAAAATCCCACTAGATGTGCCAAGCTTATAGAGACATACCCCAAGAGACTTGCAGCTGTAATTGCTGCAAAAGGTTGCTCTACAAAGTATTGACATTGGGGGGGTGAATAGTTAGCAAGCTCAAGTTTTCAGATTTTTGGATTATTGTTTGTTTCACAAGAAAACATATTTTGCATCTTCAAAGTGGTAGGCATGTTGTGTAAATCAAATGATACAACCCCACCCCAAAAAAATAGATTTTAATTCCAGGTTGTAAGGCAACAAAATAGGAAAAATGCCAAAGGGGTGAATACATTCGCAAGCCACTGTAGGCAGCAGCCGCTCTGAGTTAGTATATGCTGTTTAGCAGTCTGATGGCCTTGAGATAGAAGCTGATAGCCTTGAGATAGAAGCATCATTTGAATGTACATTCTACATTACCATGGGAATGATTGCATCACAATACCAGGCAGCCATTGCGAGTGTACCCAGGTTTAAAAGTTCCAAGCCCATTCTATTAATTGTTTTCTAACACACCTTGCTTGTTTCAGCAATGGGCAACACCGTTTCATCACCCTGTTAAGAGTCCATGTTATCCATGTTATCGCAGGAACGGACTCAACTGCACGAATGCCTGGACATGCCGTCTTCAGTCAGCTGTTCATTCCAATTATTACAGTATATATATATTGTAATATATATATATATATATATTGTAATATATATATATATATATATATATATATATATATATATATATATATATATATTGTAATATATATATATATATTGTAGTATATATATATATATGTATATATGTATATATATACATATATATATATACATATATATATACATATATATATACATATATACATATATATATATATATATATATATATATATATATATATATATATATATATATATATATATATATATATATATATGTATATGTGTGACCCCAAACTTTTGAACGGTAGCGTATATATTATTATTATTATTTTAAGCGGTTATACAGGTTATTTTATTTTGATGACAGTCTTCATCCACAACTGTCGGTTACACGGCGATTCTGCCAGCCCTAGGAATGAGAACAGCACTGCTGCTGTCCTCTTAACTGTGCTGCTGCTAGGAAAGTACATTCATTCCCCCGAGATAAGGAAATAAAACACAACCCATATGTAACACACACACACACACGCAAATCTTCAACTGCCGTCATCAAAGGAGTACTCACATATCAGCAGGAGGGAGAAAGAGAGAACATTCCTGAAATTCTATCTAGATGAAGGGCTAAGAAATGCATATCTAACGCTAAGTTTGTTACACAGTCGCTACTAGCCTGGACATACAATATGGTTATTACCATTTCTCAGCAGACAAAGCACTTTGAGACATGACAACTTTGAGAAGAGTTACAGCACACTGGGTCGCTAGAGAAAGTTGAAGAAAAAAAACAGTAAAAGAATAATAGCAACAGGAACAGTCACCGAGAGATAGAGAATGAGGGAGAGAGGAAGAAATGGATTCATCAGATAGGCTATCCAGTGATTTGCTGTAGCAGGCAGCTGAACTGAGTGGCATCTAGTGTTGCAGAGCAGGAGGAGAACTGAAGGCCCGGGGAGGGGGCTGAAAAAGGGGAACCAATTCAATTTCCCCTCTATAATCAAAGCTCTTACTGATATGGTCTAACTAACCCGATTACCTCATCCTGACTGGAATAGGGAGGATGAGGATAGGGGGAGAGGGATAACAATCCCGCTCAACTGTAGGTGTGTAGCGAAGACTCACACTTCTGGCTTTTCTCCTCCGAAACTAAGGTCCTGTTCAGATTCACTAGACGTGTTACCAGCGCCGGTTTCGTAAGTCAACAGATATACACATTGTTCGTGTTCCCATTATAATTAGATGGGTGCTTACATTTGTGCTTTTTCACAGAAAAATTATACGCATGTGTGAATTGGAAATGTGTTTTTTGCATATCCCACTGCCCCTTGAGAGACCCTCGGAGAGTGGGGTCACGGCCAGGGATCAGGCATTATTGATGGCGACACAGGAGCAATTAGGGTTAAGTGCTATGCTCAAGGACACATCGACAGATTGAGCTACACTTTAGCTACACTTACTGTGGCTTCAACGGTGCTAAATTCTCCCTGCACACATGTGATACCGTAAATCCCACAGTAGACAGTTTGGAGGAATGCTATAAGAGCAGCTTTTCATCTAAACCATCACACTCTTCAATAATACAACATCATACACACCAATTCACAAGCATGTTCAGACATTTTAAGAGGTTTTATTTTCCCATTTGCAAACTCAAATTACAAAACGAGTCTGACACAGCTACAGGGACTTGTGTTTTAGGTTATTGTCCTGCTGAAAGGTGAGTTAATCTCCCAGTGTCTGGTGGAAAGCAGATTGAACCAGGTTTTCCAATAAGATGTTGCCTGTGCATAGCTCCATTCTGTTTATTTTTCATTCTGAAAAACTCCCCAGTCCATAACGATTACAAGAATACCCATAACAAGATGCAGCCACCGCTATGCTTTGTGGTACTCAGTAATGTGTTGTATTGGACTTGCCCAACACTTTTTATTCAGGACAGAAAGTGAATTGCTTTGTCACATTTTTTGCAGTATTACTTTAGGAAATTGTCACAAACAGGATGCATGTTTTACAATATTTTTTTATCTGTACAGGCTTCCTTCTTTTCAAAGTTAAACATGAGAGAGTTAAACATGAGAGAGTTAAACATGAGAGAGTTAAACATGAGAAGCCATGTTGAGAAGGCATCACTACAGATTATAGCCCATGTCAACTGTCTACTTTACTAGGGGCCATAGACCCTCAGTGTCTTCAAAGTGAAACACAACATAAAGCAAAAAGGTATTTTAATGAGGTCTTAACTTTGTGTAATTTTCCAATGCCAACAAACAACACCGTTGGGAAAGGATTCTTAGTGCCAGCATAACCTAGGGACAGTGCGAGAGGTGCGAGAGGGAGAGAGAGAGAGAGTGTCAAGACTATACACTGAGTTTACAAACATTAGGAACACCTGCTCTTTCCATTACATAGATTGACCAGGTGAATCCAGGTGATAGCTATGATCCCTTATTGATGTCACTTGTTAAATCCACTTCAATCAGTGTAGATGAAGGGGAAGAGACAGGTTAAAGAATGACTTTTAAGCCTTGAGACAATTGAGCCATTGATTGTGTCTGTGTGTCATTAAGAGGGTGAATGGTCAAGACAAATGATTTAAGTCCCTTTGAATGGGGTATGGTAGTAGGTGCCAGGCGCACCGGTTTGAGTGTGTCAAGAACTACAATGCTGCTGTGTTTTTCACGCTCAACAGTTTCCTGTGTGTATCAAGAATGGTTCACCACCCAAAAGACATCCAGTCAACTTGCCACAACTCTGGGAAGCATTGGAGTCAACATGGGCCAGCATCCCGGTGAAACACCCTGTGTTTGACACCTTGTAGAGTCCATGCCCCAACAAACTGAGGCTGTTATGAAGGGAAAAGGGGGTGCATTGTGCAACTCAATATTAGGATGGTGTTCTTAACTCAGAATGGTTTATGGAATCAAGGTGTTCCTCAAGTACCTAATGCTGAGTGATTAGTGCTTTTTGAGGTCGGTTTGGTTTCGGGGTGCGATTTTTTTTTTTTTTAATTATCACCGTTTTCAATTTTGTTTTTGTTTTTTAAACATTAAATGCACTATGCATTCATTATGTGGGTTGAACGCTGTAACAACACAGAACAAAACAATGAATAAAGGTCCCATGATGGTACTGCTTATCACTTATTAAGCATCATTTGTTCACATGACTTTACATGAATAAAATATTTAAGTTGTGTGTATTCCATGTGTTTTATTTTATAATTGTATTATTTCATTCCAAGTCATCTTCTCCTCTCTGTAGAGCTGCTGCCTATGCTGTCTGACAACGTCACTATTTTGTAGTTCTTCAAAGTAAATAAGGCATACTTTTATGACTGCTGAATACCAACTATCAATCACTTAGATCATGTATTTTCAGGTAGAGAAGACTTTGCGAAGCAACAGCTGCTCTCTGTATGACCTTGTGATCGATTGCGCATTCTTCTCTCTTCCATAGTAGGCATAAAAGAAACACAGACCGGACAAGTAAATGCGCAATCGATTATTGTCATTGTTGTTAATTACCACATTTTATGCGCTGAACTATGTAGAATATTGGCCTGTTGGAAATAACTCCCTACTACATCGCACAGTTCAGGCTGGATCTGATTTCTCTCTATAGAGAAACTTTGCGATGTGCGCATTGAGTTCACAGAAAACAAGCGAACAAATTGGAATTCAAACAATTGAACAGACGTCAGTCAATTAGTTGTTTGAAAACGAAAAATAACCAAATTGTTGCTTATTAATCATTTAGCACCAAGCACTGCATCATGATTCCCAACATGGCTTGTACATTTTAACACCTCTCCCTCTTTTCTCCCCCTCTTTCTCTCTCTTCACTTCACTTCTCTGGCTGTAGGACACAGAGAAGATGAAGAAGGTCGTTCCTGCAAGATGGTGTTGTGGATGACAACAGACAAAGGAAAAGCTCATAGACACAAGCCAGCTGTGCGCCACAAACGCACTGGCTGGCTAGGCTGCCGAGACCATTTCATTCCAAATAATTTACTGAAATTAACCTATCTACATAGTGGTGACATAAACTGTGCAAATACCTTTGTAACTATAGGTGCATACTAAAGCAAGCTCAGGACTATTTGTTCTGTGTAAGGGAACCCCTCCCCCCTTTCGTTTCAAATTCAAATTCATATGAACAAGGTTGCTGTCCCATAGACATCTCAATGTCCTTTCAGTAGTTACAGGAGTTCAGGTATTCAGAATCAGAACCATAATCATGCTACTATGAGGCTGAACCCGAAATGTTCCACTGCCCCAGGTTACAGAAAGGGAGGAAAGACACCTTCACTCGACATCTTCACATTTCACAAAGTTATTCCAGTTATGTTTAAAGTATTGCCCTTTCGTAAACAAGCCATACAAATCTGGTTACAATTTCGGTTTTATCCTCCAAAAAAGATAGAACACATATTATGGTTGAGCTCAAATATATTAATTCATAAAAAAACATTCTTATTGAATTATTATTATTTTTTTAAGTGGTGTTCTATTTATTAATGATATTGTAAATAGAAACGGTGGAGTTATGTCACATATTCAGCTATCGGACATATATTGCAATGTCTGCTCAACTGATTGCAGCGTTACCAAAAAAAAAATGGAATAGGGAGATGGTAGGGAACTTCTTTGTCTACCATATATTAAAGATACAAAATGGCAGAAAATAATTGGCATTAATAGAAAAAAATACCAGTTTCATTTGAGGGAAAACAAATGTTGACAGCTGCGTCATACAGGTTGCAGAAAAATAAGGTATTTTCGATGTACTGATTCCATGACACATGGTTTATGAACTGATTCAAAAAACAACACAATTTAAATTATTATACAGAATTCTTGCCACCAACAGAATGATATTTACATATATGGGACATACAACAATCTGGATATTTTGCTGAAAAAGAGCCAGAGTCACTAGATCAATTATTCTGGCATTGCCTCTATGTACAGAGCATTCGGGAAAGTATTCAAACACCTTGACTTTTGACACATTTTGTTACGTTACAGCCTTACTCTAAAATTGATTACATACATTGTTTTCTCCTCATCAATCAACACACAATACCCCATAATAACAAAGCAAAAACAGGTTCTTAGAAATGTTTGCAAATGTATTAAATATAAAAAACAGAAATACCGTATTTACATCATTCAGACCCTTTGTTATGAGACTCGAGATTGAGCTCAGGTGCATCCTGTTTCCATTTATCATTCTTTAAATGTTTCTACAACTTTATTGGAGTCCACCTGTGGTAAATTCAATTGATTGGACATGATTTGGAAAGGCACACACCTGTCTATATAAGGTGCCACAGTTGACAGTGCATGTCAGAGGAAAAACCAAGCCAAAAGGTCGAAGGAATTGTCCGTAGAGCTCCAACACAGGATTGTGTCGAGGCACAGATCTGGGGAAGGGTACCAAAACATTTCTGCAGCATTGAAGGTCCCCCAGAACACACTGGCCTCCATTCTTAAATGGAAGAGGTCAGGAACCACCAAGACTCTTCCTAGAGCTGGCCGCCTGGCCAAACTGAACAATTGGGGGAGAAGGGCCTTGGTCAGGGAGGTGACCAAGAACCCGATGGTCAATCTGACCGCGCTGCAGAGTTTCTCTGTGGAGATGGGAGAACCTTCCAGAAGGACAACCATCTCTGTAGCACTCCACCAATCAGGCCTTTATGGTAGAGTGGCCAGACGGAAGCCACTCCTCAGTAAAAGGCACGACTGGCCTGATTGGATTTTGCCAAAAAGGCCCGGACCATGAGAAAAAATATTCGCTGGTCTGATGAAACCAAGATTAAACTCTTTGGCCTGAATGACAAGCTTCACATATGGAGGAAACCTGGCACCATCCCTACGGTGAAGCATGGCGGTGGCAGCATCATGCTGTGGGGATGTTTTTCAGTGGCAGGGACTGGGAGACTAGTCAGATTTGAGGATCCTTGATGAAAACCTGCTCCAGAGTGCTCAGGACCGCAGACTGAGGTGACGATTCACCTTCCAACAGGACAACAATCCTAAGCACACAGCCAAGAAAATGCTGGAGTGGCTTCGGGAAAATTCTCTGAATGTCCTTGAGTGGCCCAGCTAGAGCCTGGACATTCAGGTCTCTGGAGAGACCTGAAAATAGCTGTGCAGTGACGCTCCCCATCCAACCTGAGAGAGCTTCAGAGGATCTGCAGAGAAGAATGGGAGAAACTCCCGAAATAGAGATATGCCAAGCTTGTAGCGTCATGTCCAAGAAGACTCAAGGCTGTAATTAATCACTGCCAAAAATGCCTCAACAAAATACTGAGTGAAGGGTCTGAATACTTACATAAATGTGATATTATTATTACTTTTTATAGTTTATATATAGTTTTTATTGTTTCCTTTCACAATATAATAAAGCAATTGAATTACATTTAGCACTAAACAATAACTTGTCAGACATTAATATACACTACCAGTCAAAAGCCTGCACACACCGACCCACTCATTTGAATGGGTAGGTGTGTCCAAACCCCCGGCCGTCACCGCACATACAATAATGAAGATGGAAAAGGAAACAACCTTACAAATTTTCACCCCCCCATCACAAATATTCTAGCAAAAGTAATGAACTAAACAAACAAAACAAAATATCCTACCACTACCATTCATGAATGTATGTCTGAAGGCCTTTACAGATTGTTTTCTCTTTCGATCTCTGAGAGAAAATGTCCCCAGATGTCAGAAAAGTTATCGAGTTTACCATTCATTTTATAAATCAATGTTTCATATGAAGCTGTTTCTGCCAAGGCTATGTACCAGTCTTTAAATGAGGAAGAGTCCTTCTCCCTCCAGTGTCTCAATATGACTCTTTTGGCTGTGGTTTGACGTACCTTTAGCCAGGTTAAACATGAGCTGCTCGGTCTATCAATATCGTTAGTGATATTCAGTAATAGCAAAGCATAATTTGCAGGTATTGCGGTACTCAGAATATCCCAAGTCTTTTTCATTACCTTCTGCCAAAAAGTATGCAAGCTTGGACAGTTAGAAAACATATGGATTATGTCACCTGCACTTGACAGACATCTCCAGCGTAGGTTGGATTCTATCAAACATATTCTGTTCAACCTCAGAGGAGTCCAATAAATCCTATTAAAAACTTTAAATTGAATTAGTTTGTACCGGGCATCTCTCATAGGGAGGAGCATCAGTTGTACTATTATATTTATAGTGTAATGCAGGTAGTCCCAACCCACCCTATCAAAGGCATTCTCTGCATCCAGGGATGAGGCTGCCACTAAAGTATGCTAATCTTTAGCCTTGCAGATGACGTGCAGCTTGGCGTCTAAGATTGTCAGATGAAGTGCTGCCTTTCACAAATCCCACCTGGACTGGATTTATGATATGATTCACCCTCACTGCCAGATGTTTTGTAAACAATTTTCCATCACAATTTATCAAAGACGTTGGACGATTGCGCCCAACACTCATGTGGATCCTTTCCCTTTTTGAGGATTAGGGTGATTAGGGTGATTACTACATCACTTATAGAAGGTGGGAGCTCACCTGTGTCAATTGATGTGTTAAATGTTTGTAATTTTTCTGGGCTAAGCGGCTCTGCAAACCTTTTATAGAAATCACTGTGTATCCCATCCAACCCCAGAGTTTTACAACTGGGTGCTTGTCTTATAGTTTCGGTCAATTCCTCCAAACAAAATGGGGTGGTCGAGCCAAATCCTGTCTTCCTCTGTTCGTTTAGGAAGGTTCAAATTCTGAAAGAATAGCTCTGCTTTCTGCATATCTAAGGGACTGTCTGAAGTATAACATTCTTGATTGAAGTCTTGAAATATATTGCTTATTTCTTTATGATTGGTAATCAGTTTGTCTGTCTTATTTCTGATTCCATCTATTTGCCAATCTGTTTCTCTAGATTTCGATTGACTGGCCAACAGTTTTCCTGCCTTTCCACCTGATTCGTACCATCTCTGCTGCAGCCTGTATAGGGAATATTCAACTTTATTACTGAATAAAGTATTCAGCTCGTATTTGGTTTTTATCAGGTTTAACAGAGAAATGTTTTTAGGATTGGACCAATATTCCCTCTCCAGAGTTTTGAGCTCTGTTTCAAGTTCATCAATTTTCTGTTAATCTAATTTCTTAATACTAGCTAACCGTTGTATCATTACTCCACTTGTGTATGCTTTAAAATCTTTCCAGGCGTGTACCTGTTTCATACTGTTCTTTGTTTCAAAGAATATCGTAATGTGTGTTTTAAGGACTTCACAAAACACCTTGTCCTGTAAGAGGCTGGTGTTCATTGGCCAACATTTACATGGATCTCTTTCTTCTCCTATAACAACAATGGGTGCATGATCTGTCATAGCTGTCGTGCCCACACTGCAAGCACCCACTTTATCTATGAGAGAGTGCGAGATCAGAAAGTAGTCAGTGCGTGAATAAACAGAGTGCCTATTCGAAAAGAATGTGTTATCACGAGCTGTCGGATTGAGCAGTCTCCATAGATCATAAAGACCAGCATCTTTACACAGTGTTTTAATTGCTTCTTGAGTTTTGGAAGTCCAGGTTAGACCAGTTATGGATTTATCTGGAAAATGCATCAGTGAATGGATTAAAGTCTTCCTCTAATAGCAGAGGAAATTCAAAAATCCAAAAATGATTTTGTTAAGTTGAAGGAAAGAAGTCTGGGTCCTGTTCATTCAGAGCATAAATATTCCCCAATATTATATTTTGTCCCGAATGAAACCTTTACAAGTAAAAATCAAGATTCGTCCCTCTTTATCCTAAAACAATTTTTTTCCACTTGAACATGTATACTTTTGGAAAGAGACACCTCTTTTTTTGTTGGTTGAACGTATTATGTTAAGCACTGCCCACCCATCTGTCTCCCACCCAGGGAGCATCCTTTTCCAGCAGGTGGGTCTCTTGGAGCATAATCACGTCTGAGTGTTTTTAAGACAATTCAATACCTTTCGTCTTTTAGAATATGAACCTAATCCGTTCACATTCCACACCATCATTGTAATCACATTGGTCATCATGTCTGAAAGGATGTAAATATACTATTACCAAAACGTGACCACTGTTAGAGTGTTTTAAATCAATGCGTTTCGGATAGCCAGTGCTTGGAGAAAGTTAACAACTGGTAGTGCACCCCACCTAGAACACTAAACTTCACAAAGAACAAATATGTCATAAATATATCCCAAACCCACAAGATACACCCTTCCCCAAAACCAGGCCTTCATCCACGTGAAGTGTCTCGAGGTCTTCTGTGCACTGACGCTCCAACCAGAATAAGAATGTTTTTACCAAAGCCAAATATAGGCATGGCCATATACATTTTGATACGACAGCAATGCCATGTCATAGAAATGACATGGATCAATCAAAAACATTGAACGTAAAGACAGGCTGATCATTATACTCACACAGAGAAGAGATTACCTTTCTCATGAACTGTCTAATTCCATAAGGCAGGAACGTAAGCAGAGAACAAACACCAAAGGGAGACCGGTATAGGTTTATAATAATAATAACATAAGCTAACTAACACTTTGGGTTGTGCCCATCACGCATGGCACGAACACGCCTGTTGTGGCCTATTTTGACCAACTATTGCTGTTATGATAAGAGTGAAAACTTAAAAGAATATATATGTTTATCCCTACTATGACCATAAAACAGAATGCTGTGCTTGAAATATAATCCTCCAGAAAGAGAAATTGTAGGCAGCATTCACAGCATAAACACTCAGTGAGACTGTTACTCACAACATAGGAGGTTCTCCTATCAGCTTAGAGAAAAACGGCATTCCATCCGTGATGAACCACTGCCAACACGTGGATCTTCCATAGCCTACCACGCTATTCAGGTTGTTTGGCCTCATTGACGTCCAAGGCACACTTCTTTGCCTCCTTTGGGTCTGTGAAACAACGTAGTGATCCTCCCACAGTAACCCAGAACATGGCGGGGTATTGCAAGGAGTATTTTCGGCCCATATGTCTCACATCCATGAACGTATTTCGCACCTCCTTGGAAAAGTCCGGGAAAAACACCTTTGTCCCTTTCCAGTGAAAAGTCCAAAGTTCTTTTGCTCTGAGCCCTCGGTTTGAATTTTTTTAAATATATTTGCAAAAATGTATAAAAACCTGTTTTTACATTGTCATTAAGGGGCATTTTGTGTAGATTGATAAGAGATTTTTAAAAAAAATCCATTTTAGAATAAGGCTGTAACATACAGTTGAAGTCGGACATTTACATACACTTAGGTTGGAATCATTAAAACTCGTTTTTCAACCACTCCACACATTCCTTGTTAACAAACTATAGTTTTGGCAAGTCGGTTAAGACATCTACTTTGTGCATGACACAAGTCATTTTTACAACAATTGTTTACAGACAGATTATTTCACTTGTAATTCACAGTATCACAATTCCAGTGGGTCAGAAGTTTACATACACTAAGTTGACTGTGCCTTTAAACAGCTTGGAAAATTCCTGAAAATGATGTCATGGCTTTAGAAGCTTCTGATAGGCTAATTTACATCATTTGAGTCAAATGGAGGTGTACCTGTGGATGTATTTCAAAGCCTACTTTCAAACTCAGTGCCTCTTTGCTTGACATCATGGGAAAATCAAAACTGCAGACCTCCACAAGTCTGGTTCATCCTTGGGAGCAATTTCCAAATGCAGCCATCATACAACTCAGGAAGGAGAAGCGTTCGGTCTCCTATAGATTAATGTACTATCGTGCGAAAAGTGCAAATCAATTCCAGAACAACAGCAAAGGAACGTGTGAAGATGCTGAAGGAAACCAGTACAATAGTATCTTTATCCACAGTAAAACGAGTCCTATATCGACAACCTGAAAGGCTGCTCAGCAAGGAAGAAGCCACTGCTCCAAAGTCGCCATAAAAAAAGCCTGACTACGGTTTGCAACTGCACATGGGGACAAAGATTGTACTTCTTGGAGAAATGTCCTCTGGTCTGATGAAAAATACATTGAACAGTTTGGCCATAATTACATTATGTTTGGAAGAAAAAGGGGGAGGCTCGCAAGCCGAAGAAGCACGGGAGTCCCAACCGTGAAGCACGGGAGTGGCAGCATCATGTTGTGGGGGTGCTTTGTTGCAGGAGGGACTAGTGCACTTCACAAAATAGATGGCATCATGAGGTAGGAAAATGATGTGGATGTCTTTGAAGCAATATCTCAAGACATCAGTCAGGAAGTTAAAGCTTGGGCACAAATGGGTCTTCCAAATGGCCCCAAGCATACTTCCAAAGTTGTGGACAACAAAGTCAAGGTATTGGAGTGGCCATCACAAAGCCCTGACCTTAATCCTGTAAAACATTTGTGGGCAGAACTGAAAAAACGTATGCGAGCAAGGAGGCCTGCAAACCTGACTCAGTTACACCAGCTCTGTCAGGAAAAATGGGCCAAAATTCACCCAATTTATTGTGGGAAGCTTGTGGAAGGCTACCCTAAACATTTGACCCAAGTTAAACAATTTAAAGCCAATGCTACCAAATACTAATTGAGTGTATGTAAACTTCTGACCCACTGTGATGAAAGAAATATAAAGCTGAAATAAATCATTATCTCTGACTTAAGACAGGGAATTTTTACTAGGAATAATGGTCAGGAATTGTGAAAAACTGAATTTTTAAATGTATTTGGCTAAGGTTTATGTAAACGTACGACTTCAACTGCAACTGTCACACCCTGTTCTGTTTCACCTGTCTTGTGCTGATCTCCAACCCCCACCAGGTGTCTCCCATTTGTTCCCGTTATTCCCTGTGTATGTGGTCCTGAGATCCTCAAAAGGTTCTACAGCTGCAACATCGAGAGCATCCTGACAGGTTGCATCACTGCCTGGTACAGCAATTGCTCGGCCTCTGACCGCAAGGCACTACAGAGGGTAGTGCGTACGGCCCAGTACATCACTGGGGCTAAGCTGCCTGCCATCCAGGACCTCTACACCAGGCGTTGTCAGCGGAAGGCCCTAAAAATTGTCAAAGACCCCAGTCATAGACTGTTCTCCCTACTACCGCATGGCAAGCGGTACCGGAGTGCCAAGTCTAGGACAAAAAGGCTTCTCAACAGTTTTTACCACCAAGCCATAAGACTCTTGAACGGGTAATCAAATGGCTACCCGGACTATTTGCACTTTTTTCTTACCCATCAACCAATAGGTGCCCTTCTTTGCGAGGCATTGAAAAGCCTCCCTGGTCTTTGTGGTTAAATCTGTGCTTAAATCGAGTATTACATTTCATGGACCTTACAGATACTTGTATGTGTGGGGTACAGACATGAGGTAGTCATTCGAAAATTATGTTAACTACTATTATTCTCTCTCAGGCACAGTATGAGAGATACAGTAGCTTAGGGAGAGCACAGGACAAAGTAACTGCAAGAAAGAGCTGAGCTATTCACAGCTACAGTGCCTTGCGAAAGTATTCGGCCCCCTTGAACAAAAGGTGGCGCTACAAAGTATTAACTTAAGGGGCTGAATAATTTTGCACGCCCAATTTTTCAGTTTTTGATTTGTTAAAAAAGTTTGAAATATCCAATAAATGTCGTTCCACTTCATGATTGTGTCCCACTTGTTGTTGATTCTTCACAAAAAAAGACAGTTTTATATCCTTATGTTTGAAGCCTGAAATGTGGCAAAAGGTCGCAAAGTTCAAGGGGGCCGAATACTTTCGCAAGGCACTGTACAGATGCAGTAGCACAACCACATTAGGGTGGAATATTTTCCTGGTATTTTACAAAGATTCCATCCCAAGAATAAATCCCTTTTCTCCCCTTTCTCACGAGTAACCCGGTATTTCCCGCCAAAAAAACTGAAGTCTCATTCAAAAGCATTTATAAAGCATAGAAATAGGCCTTGATTTAAAAAGAGCTTTGATCGAAAATTCAAGCCTGATGCTACCGGAGCCTGATGAGCCATACATTACATACCTTTTATGATACCTACATTAAAAGACATTTAATGAGCCCAAGCCCAAACGTTTATGAGATCATCCAATAGGATAGGCTATATGACACAGGCTACTGCACAGTAAGCATGACAAAAAAACATAAAAGCCCATCGATGTAGCTATATGGTCTCTTGGATAAATAAATGAAACTAGCTCCAGTAGGCTAATCTTTCTGATTTATTTGTATTACTGTATTATATGAACTGGAAATAGGCACATTGTTCAAAACACATTAACGCAGGGAGAAAACATAAGAATCTGGTGCAGCACATGCGGCATACAAAGTTAAAAGCATAGGCTAGCTAATTATTTGAATTTTGAAATATAATAGGGCCTAGTTGCATAATTAGTAGGCCGATGCATATATGTAGTTCATAAGTGTCTCTAATGTTATTAGCCTCCTCTTTCTCCATTGTTGCTCAATTATTTCCTCGCTTTCAACAGTTGAATGAAATAAGCTTTTTGTCGCCATCGTTGACGCAGAAGGCTTTGACTTCTCTTCACAAAGATTGAATGGTTGTGGGTCTGAAGAAATAACTGCGATAGCCTACCGCCATCGAACGTTCACTCTTCTTTCAAACTACCCGTGAGTCCTATTGGCTGTTCAGCAAAAAAAAAACAGCTCGTGACTCTCTTTGAAAAGTCTATTGGTATAAGAAATGCTCCAAAAATGATGTCCAGCAAGCTATTCTCGTCCAAGAGACAGCGGCTATAAATTAGAAGCTTATTATGCATAACCCATTATTCATTCAGCTAAATATAAGACCAATACTGCATTGAATGTATTACCTGAAAGAGGTAGGCTAGGACATCTATATATAGGGTTATATATCAATCTAGAACAGGGTTATCTAGTTTGGATGTTGATGGAGAGAAAAGCGCTCACGCGCGCAATGATTTAAAGTAACGGTATTTGAGTGAAAGGCTGTTTTAAAACTCTGCAGTTGCCATAAAAAAATAAAACAGTTCTTTACTATTAAAAAATAAGGTGACGACGAAAGCCAGATTGAGATTGTAACGGTTTCGTTCTGGTGAAAGAGAGGCGGACCAAAACGCAGCATGGTTATTTTGATACATCTTTAATAAAGATGACAATAGAACAATATACAAATACAAGAAACGTGACAAACCGAAAACAGCCCTATCTGGTGTAACAAACACAAAGACAGGAACATAATCACCCACAAAACCCAACACAAAACAGGCTACCTAAATATGGTTCCCAATCAGAGACAATGACTAACACCTGCCTCTGATTGAGAACCATATCAGGCCAAACACAGAAACAGACAAACTAGACACACAACATAGAATGCCCACCCATCTCACGTCCTGACCAACACTAAAACAACGAAAACACACAAGACCTATGGTCAGAACGTGACAGAGATCGGTAAATTATGCGCATTCGGGCTTTATATTACTGTTGCATAGGCTATGCTGCAGCAAATGTAGGCCTACCTGTCACAAGAAACAAAGTTACCATGATGATATGATTGGTCTACATTCATTGTACTGCTCTCCATACTAGATGGGCTGAGTGTTGATGACTCATCATGCAGAGGCCGTAGAGAAGCCATATTTAGACATCGCATATAATTTAACAGTTCCATTTCACGCCATGCTGTTCATATCAATAATTTATTATAATTGACCGGTTTCTCACAGTTATTTATCCTGGGAAAGGGGAGTGGATTTGGGCAGTAAATCCCGGTAACCGGGTTCTCGCTATTCAACCCTTAAACCACATCCATCAGTCCCTGTCATGGCTGTCAAACAGAGAGTCCACGGTGTCCGCTACTCCCTGACAGGTAGGCCCAGCAAGGGGCCACGGGAGAGAGGGGCCACAGGCTGGAGGGATGGAAGTTAGAATGAACTGGTGCTGGAGCAAGGGAGGGAGTTAGCAGGGGAGGTAAGGCGGGATACACTAATATACATATCCTAGCCTTCAAACTTTATACCCTGTATAACATCATACATGATGTACTTCAAACAGTAAACCCTTTAAACCATACAGTTGAAGTCGGAAGTTCACATACACCTCAGCCGAATACATTTAAACTCAGTTTTTCACAAATCCTGACATTTAATCCTAGTAGAAATTCCATATCTTAGGTTAGGATCACCACTTTATTTTAAGAATGTGAAATATCAGAATAATAGTAGAATCATTTATTTTTTTATTTCATCCCATTCCCAGTGGGTCATAAGTTTACATACATTCAATTAGTGTTTGGTAGCATTGCCTTCAAATTGTTTAACTTGGGTCAAACGGTTTGGGTAGCCTTCCAAAAGCTTCCCACAATAAGTTGGGTAAATTTTGGCCCATTCCTCCTGACAGAGCTGGTGTAACTGAGTCAGGTTTGTAGGCCTCCTTGCTAACACACGCTTTTTCAGTTCTGCCCACAAATTTTCTATGGGATTGAAGTTAGGGCTTTGGGATGGCCACTCCAATACATTGACTTTGTTGTCCACAACTTTGGAAGTATGCTTGGGGTCATTGTCCATTTGGAAGACCAATTTGCAACCAATGCCATTTCCTGACTGATGTCTTGAGATGTTGCTTCAATACATCCACATAATTTCACTACCTCATGATGCCATCTATTTTGTGAAGTGCACCAGTCCCTCCTGTAGAAAAGCACCCCCACAACATGATTCTGCCAACCCCGTGCTTCATGGTTGGGATGATGTTCTTCGGCTTGCAAGCCTCCCCATTTTTCCTCCGAACATTACGATGGTCATTATGGCCAAACAGTTCTACTTTTGTTTCATCAGACCAACGGACATTTCTCCAAAAAGTACGATCTTTGTTCCCATGTGCAGTTGCAAACCGTAGTCTGGCTATTTTATGGTGGTTATGGAGCAGTGGCTTCTTCCTTGCTGAGCGGCCTTTCAGGTTATGTCAATATAGGGCTTGTTTTACTGTGGATTTAGATACTTTTGTACCGGTTTCCATCTTCACAAGGTCATTTGCTGTTGTTCTGGGATTGATTTGCACTTTTCGCATTAAAGTACATTCATCTCTAGGAGACAGAACGCGTCTCCTTCTTGAGAGGTATGACAGCAGCTGTTTGTACAGATGAACGTGATACCTTCACACGTTTGCTCCCAAGGATGAACCAGTTTGCTCCCAAGGATGAACCAGACTTGTGGAGGTCTATCAGAAGCTTCTAAAGCCATGACACCATTTTCTGGAATTGTCTAAGCTGTTTAAAGACACTGTCAACTTAGTGTATGTAAACTTCTGACCCGCTGGAAATGTGATACAGTGAATTATAAGTGAAATAATCTGTCTGTAAACAATTGTTGGAAAAATGACTTGTGTCACTCACAAAGTAGATGCCAAAACTATAGTTTGTTAACAACAAAATTGTGGATTGGTTGAAAAACGCGTTTTAATGACTCCGACCTAAGTGTATGCAAACTTCCGACTTCAATTGGATATACAAATACATAGTGGATCCATTTCAGACACAAGATAGTTTAACTCAACCAGAGCAGCAGTAGAATATGATTGGTGCCACTGAAGGGTGAAATAAGGATGATGTAGTGTGATTGTTTCCCTAAGAGAGGAGGAGAGGACCACAGATAGCACTACTAAACAAACACATCAGGGTAAATGACATGTCTGAGAAGAGAACAGGGTTTGAGATGATGAGAGAGACGAAGTGGAGGAAGAAATATGGAGCCAGCCAGGCGACTGAGACCCGGATGTGCATCCCAAATGACACCCTATTCACTATATAGGGCACTACTTTTGACCAGGGTCCATAGGGGTCTGGTCAAAAGTAGTGCACTACGTAGGGAAATGGTTGCCATTCGGGATGTAGCCCCTGGAGTGGCTCTTATTGCCACACTGTGAACATGTTCCACTTTCTTTCCCACCACTTAATATTGACAGGGAAAGTAATAACAGTCTCTGTGGTATAGAAATGACGAGTTCAGAAATGTCCTTCGAGAAGAGAGGCTGTATCAACATAGCCATAGTTATTAGCTAGGTGTTCAAATCTGTGACACAATGCCTATCTGGATAGACCCATATCGTTCAGACTTCTATCTACTTCCTTCGCAGTCGGAGCAGTAAAAACATACCATTAGGCCTATATCACCATGGCAGAGAGTCAGGCAGGAGCCAAATGCAGTATGATCATCTCGATAAATGATAGGTCTATCTCTGAGCCCAGCTGTAGACAGCAGCAGTCACTGTGAAAGCTGGAACGACCGAAAGCGAATAAAGATCAATGATAGCTCATGTCAATACCGATAATCCCCGTCTAAGGCACTAAGGGCTCTTTTTTTAACAAACCTAACGCAATGATAAATCTAGGCGGACGCTCTATATGTTCAGGGGTGTGTCTGAATCTGTTTAGCTATTTTCACTGTTACTTATCAGCTCACTTGCTGGCATCGGCGCGAAAGGGCTGGCTTTTGATTACTAAACAAGTTGTGGGTGTGTGGAGACTTGCCCTAACCAACTGCACTCCTGCTACAATCAGCTTTTGGTTGGTCTTAAATATCCATACCAGCGCTGCCTGAAATTAGCACTTTGGCTCACGCTTAAAATATGTCCAACCACTCCCATCTAAGCGCAAGCGTGCTGATAGACAGATAAATTGCCGAACCTGACATTAGGGCTGGAAAATGCCCGTGCGCCGGCTTGTACATGACGAAATTGCAATATAATGTGCATATGACACTAGCCCCACCATTAGCGCCAGACAAAAATAGAGCTCTAAGAGTCACACTGCACAACGGGCCTATTTCCCCTGAACCAACCAGGCAGTGAGACAGACACATCCACATCCATCTCCACCTCCAGCCCCAATCTGATGTGATAATATCAAGGTCATGAGGCCAGTCGAGGCAGAGTCAGTGGTCAATAATTATTAAGGAAGAAGGTAACCAATAGAGCCCTGCTGCGTACAGTAGCTGGTCCGTAATATAAAGCACACGGCTGGTCTAAACCTGGCCCGTACTCTCCTCTTCTTAACATATAGGAGGGACCATAGAGAACCTATTAAATCACTATTTTTATTTTAATGTATTCTAATTCCTAATTCTATGGGAGTAACTGAGGGACGTAATGGGATCTCAAAGATCAGGGGCAGTCGATAGGGCTTTGGGTAACTGTCCTCAGTGACCTGTCGAGCTGACCTGATCTGTGGTTGGGGCAGGACGGGAGGCCAGCAAGAACTAAGAATACTATGTATCTCATACAACTCATTCAAAGTGTTGCCTTACTAGCCTATAGACACACATGTAATTTGCAGTCATATGTAGTATAAATAAATATATTTCACAAACACTCTAGAGGAGATGTTCAAAGGCATGTGTCTGTTTGAAGAGAGACAAAGGGTATCAGTTGAGAGGGGGAGGAGAGAGAGAGAGAGAGAGAGAGAGAGAGAGAGAGAGAGAGAGAGAGAGAGAGATGTATGGGCCACAGGCTGACTGGATCCTTTTACTGATTGATGTTTGACATTACCCTCAGTATGTGGAGCTGTGGGACAGGCCAAACCCTACCGGATAAATCACAACCCCCAACCCCCACTCTCTTAATTAAGCTCCATTCATTTAAAGTGGTGGGGAGCCGTGTGTGTGTATTCTGGAAATAGTTATGGGAAAGCAGTCTCCCTCATTAGACCACTGGTTGGTTTCTGATTCATTCCTCTGTCTGTCTCTCTCTCTCTCTGGTTTGGGTTACAGACTAAGATTGGGCGATATCAACCTTTGTCCTATTGTGATTATGTACCCATAAAACAATGTGATATTCTAAAAAAAATGTAAACAAATCTTCGCCAAATGACACTTGGGCTATACGGTGAAATCGATTGCAACTGGATGAATTATGACGAAAGATAATAATGTTGAAGCCTGGGCAGAGGCTAAGCGCAGGCAGTAGCAAATATTTTGTAATATTATTTTCTGGTGGAGGAGCAGAACAGGTTTAGGTTTGTGTACGTGTCTGTCTGTCTGTCTGTCTGTCTGTCTGTCTGTCTGTCTGTGTGTGTGTGTGGCATGCACATGACGGAGCAGTGAGTGTCTGATGAGGAACGGACTGTCTTGCGGTAATGAGCTAGATCATAGGCCTACATCATGGGCTGCATAGAAGCAGTCTACCATCTTCAGAACTGGATAATAATTGCTTTATTTGCCTCATAAAATAATAGGAAATAAATCATATTGTTTGTTCTATCCCTCATAAAGCTGTGATTGAGAATAGCATATGCCTAGGCTTAGGCTATAGACTTTCATTCTTGTTCATTCATTTTTGAAAACCACAGCAACTTTAGGACAACACCTTCGTAGGCTAGAATAACTTTTATGATAGGCCTAGTAGGAGGATAGGCTATTGGCCATTTGGTTTTCAACCACGCATGGAGGATTTTTCCCTGCCCTCATGGATAAAGTATTTCTTAATCCGTAAGTGTCCATTGACGCACCCGTGCATCAATCTAAGTAACATAATAAAACAAATCCCCATCAAAATCCATCAGTTTAAACGAGAGACATCTGTTTTTTTGCATGGGCTGCGTCTCAATCCACCGCACCCACCTGTGTCGGCCTTCCTCATCTGCGGTGGAAGGTATTCGAGCGACAACGGTGTCTGTCAGACCAGGAGACATCTCGAAAATCGGTCTTCTCACGAAAATGTCTGTTGCATCCGAATGGTTTGGCCGACAAAACTAATTATGACCACTATATAGAAAGGGGAGACTCTCATGAACATGACGGTGGTAACCCACACAAAATAATGGAAGAAGGGAGGTGGTTTTCTGCCAACAAAAATAATCTTATTCCTCATGATACATTTTTTCGACTGTCTTTATTTTACATTTATGAATGTGTTATTCATTGTATTTCTATGAGCTATAGCAGTCAAGGCCAAATTCTATATTCTATCAATAATGCAAAAAATATATATAAAGCAATTTCATAAGTTAGATTAGTAGTCAAGTTCAAATAGACTAAACCATTGTCTGTCACATCACAATGTCAACGATGGCTGTCCAAATGAGAAAATATCACACTGCCTACAAAACACTATTACCCATGGTTCATGGGTGTGAGGCTTGATACAATTTACCAGACAGAGCGCTGGGCTAGCTGGCCGGTTTGCTGGCTGGCCGGGAAGGCTATCGGCTCAGTGGCATATAAAGGTACATTGCCTTCAGGAAGTATTCATACCCCCAACATTCATGTTACAGCCTGAATTCAATATGGATTAAATATATAAAAACACAATACCCCATGACAGTGTAAACATGTTTTTAGAATTCTTTGCAAATATATTGAAAATTAAATACAGAAATATCACATTTACATAAGTATTCACACCCCTGGCAGTGATTACAGCTGTGAGTCTTTATGGATAAGACTCTAAGAGTTTGCACACCTGGATTGTACGAATATGCACATTATTCTTGAAAAAAATCCTTCAAGCTCTGTCAAGTTGGTTGTTGACCATTGCTAGATAGCCATTTTCTTTTCTCACATGCCTCGAATACAACCTTACCGTGAAATGCTTACTTATGAGCCCTTAACCAACAATGCAGTTTTTATGTAAATAAACGAAAGTAAAACACTATAAAATAATAACACAATAAAATAACAATACGTCTTGTTGGGGAATAATCAGAATTAGTTGGTAACATAGGTAAGATGTTTTATATTCATCATATGTTTGTAAGTTACTTCTCATCAGAATGTTATTTTTGTATAATACTGTGGCGGGTTGCAGTATCTGATCTATGTCAAGACTAAGTTGCTTGGGCCGGAGAGAGGAGAGAGGTCAAGCATGTATCTCTTGGCTCCACAATGTCTGTGTGCCAGTCAGTGTGTCTCTGTGATCTTGTCAAGATAGGATGGATTTGATATATGCCTGTTGATATGGAGGATTTGTTTATGGTTCTGAGTTTGAGAAGAGAGCATAGCTGAACGATAAATTATGCCTTGCTGTCTCATCATGTGTGTCTTTTGCTATTAAAGGATCTCAGTTGCAATGTAGAAGGGACTCTCAGAGAAATCATTGATAGACACTGAATTGATCTGAGAGTCACAGGGTTGTGATAGAGCTCATATAATTAAAGATGGACTTTGATAACTAACTCTGACTTGTGTGTGGTTTGCTCTCATGATTTGGTAAATAGAGGAAATTTCCACGACAGTCTATATATAGGGGGTACCGGTATCGAGTCAATGTGTGGGGTTACAGGTTAGTCGAGGTAATTTCTACATGTAGGTAGGGATAAAGTGACTATGCATAGATAATAAACAGCGAGTAGCAGCAGTGTAAAAACAAGAGGGGTGGTGTCAATGCAAATCGTCCAGGTGGCCATTTAACTCATTGTTCAGCAGTCTTATGGCTTGGGGGTAGAAGCTGTTAAGGAGCCTTTTGGACCTAGAACTGGCGCTCTGGTACTGTTTGTCGTGTGGTAGCAGAGAGAATAGTCTATGATTTGGGTGACTGGAGTATTTGACAATTTTTGGGGCCTTCCTCTGACACTGCCTAATATATAGGTCCTGGATGTCAGGAAGCTTGGCCCCAGTGATGTACTGGGCTGTACGCACTACCCTCTGTAGCACCTTAAGGTCGGATGCTGAGCAGTTGCCATACCAGGCGATGATGCAACCGGTAAGGATGCTCTCAATGGTGCAGCTGTAGAACTTTTTGAGGCTCTGGCGACCCATGCCAAATCGTTTCAGTCTCTTGAGGGGGAAAAGGTATTGTCATGCCCTCTTCACTGTCTTGGTGTGTTTGGACCATGATAGTTTGTTGGTGATGTGGACACCAAGGAACTTGAAACTCTAAACCCGCTCGACTATAGCCCACCGATGTGAATGGGGGCATGGATGGCCCCCATTTTCCTGTGGTCCACGATCACCTCCTTTGTGGGAGAGGTTGTTGTCCTGGCACCACACTACAAGGTCTCTGACCTCCTCCCTATAGGCTGTCTCATCGTTGTCGGTGATCAGGCCTACCAGCGTTGTGTCTTCAGCAAGCTTAATGATGGTGTTGTCGTGCTTGGCCACGGAGTCGTGGTTGAACAGGGAGTACAGGAGGGGACTAAACACGCACCCCTGAGGGGCCCCAGTGTTGAGGATCAGAGTGACAGATGTGTTGTTGCCTACCCTTACCACCTGGTGGCGACCCGTCAAGGAAATCCAGGATCCAGTTGCAGAGGGAGTTGTTTAGTCCCAGGGTCCATAGCTTAGTGATGAGCTTTGTGGGCACTATGGTGTTGAAAGCTGAGCTGTAGTCAATGAAAAGCATTCTCACATAGGTGTTCCTTTTGTCCAGGTGGGAAAGGGCAGAGTGGAGTGCGATTGCGTCATCTGCGGTATGCAAATTGTAGTGGGTCTGGGGTTTTCAGGACAATGGTGTTGATGTGCGCAATGACCAGCCTTTCAAAGCACTTCATGGCTACAGGGCGGTAGTCATTTAGGTAGGTTACCTTCGTTTTCTTGGGCACAGGGACAATGGTGGTCTGCTTGAAACATGAAGGTATTACAGACTCGGTCAGGGAGAGGTTGAAAATGTCAGTGAAGATTGCCAGTTGGCCCGCGCATGCTTTGAGTACACGTCCTGGTAATCCATCTGGCCCCGCGGTCTTGTGAATGTTGACCTGTTTAAAGGTCTTGCTCAAATTGGCTACGGATAGCGTGATCACACAGTTGCTGGGAACAGCTGGTGCTCTCATGCATGCTTCAGTGTTGCTTGCCTCGGAGCGAGCATAAAAGTAATTTAGCCCGCCTGGTAGACTCGCGTCACTGGGTAGCTCGTTGCTGGGTTTGCAAGCCCTGTCACATCCGATGAGCATCAGAGCCGGTGTAGTAGGATTCAATCTTAGTCTTGTATTGACGCTTTGCCTCTTTGATGGTTCGTCTGTGGGCATAGTGGGATTTCTTATAAGCATCCGGATCAGTGCACCGCTCCTCGAAAGCGGCAGCTCTAGTCTTTAGCTTGGTGCGGATGTTGCCTGTAATCCATGGCTTCTTGTTGGGATATGTACTTCGGGTCACTGTGGGGATAAAGTCGTCGATGCACTTATTGATGAAGCCGGTGACTGAGGTGGTATACTCAATGTCATTGGATGAATCCCAGAACATATTCCAGTCTGTGTGAGCAAAACAGTCCTGTAGCATAGCATCCACATCATCAGACCACTTCCATATTGAGCAAGTCACTGGTACTTCCTGCTTTAGTTTTTGCTTGTAAGCAGGAATCAGGATAGAATTGTGGTCAGATTTTCCAAATGGAGGGCGATGGAGACCTTTGTATGCGACTCTGTGTGTGGAGTAAAGGTGGTCTAGAGTTGTTTTTCCTCCAGTTGCGCATGTGACATGCTGGTAGAAATCAGGTAAAACGGATTTATGTTTGCCTGCATTAAAGCCCCCGGTAACTAGGAGCACCGATTCTGGATGAGCATTTTCTTGTTTACTTATGGCCTTATACAGCTCCTTGAGTGCAATCTTAGTGCCAGAGTCGGTTTCTGGTGGTAAATAGTCGGCTATGAAAAATATAGATGAAAACTCTTGTTCGATAGTGTTGTCTACAGCTTATCATGAGGTACTCTAACTCAGGTGAGCAATATCTCTGTCAGGACCCGGTTACGAACCTGGGTCTCCGGAGTGAGAAACAGTCACTTAACCAACTGAGCCACGAATAGTAAGCAGAACCCAGAAGATGAGGCAGACACAGCAGTACTTAAGACGGTGTATTTAATAAAGTAAAAAATCCAAAAGGTGGTAGGTAAAGCACAAAAAAGCCTCAAGAGATACTCACAAAAAAAATAAACAAAAACAAAAAACAGAATTCCACAAGAGCGTCCACCGGAATCGACAAGAGCACACAGAACACTAGGGCTGGGTGCTAACATACAAACACAGAGCACAGAACTGAGGGAAACTAAGGGTTTAAATACAATCAGAGGAAACGAGGCACAGGTGCAAATAATAATGGGGATCAAGGGAAAAACATAAGGACAAAAAGCACAATGGGGGCATCTAGTGACCAAAAACCGGAACAACCCTGGCCAAATCCTGACAGAATCCCCCCCCTAGGAACGGCTCCTGACGTTCCTACCAGCTCTCTCGGGGTGGAGGGCCCTGAACTGACGAATGAGGTCAGGGTCCAGTATGTCTTTGGCAGGAACCCGGGAGTGCTCCTCAGGACCGTAGCCTTCCCAGTCCACCAGATACTGCCAGGACCGCTGCACCCGGCGGGAATCCAGTATCCGATGGACGGTATAAGCCGGCTGGCCTCCAATGACACGAGGCGGAGGGGGAGGTCTGTCTGCCGGGACAAGGGGAGAAAAAACAACAGGTTTAAACAAGGAAATGTGAAATGTGGGATTAATCTTAAGGGATCTGGGTAAGTGTAGGCGATAAGAAACAGGGTTAACTCTCCTGGCAACCTTAAAGGGACCGATGTATTTTTGGGACAGCTTGTGAGACTCCACCCGTAGTGGTAAGTCTCTTGTGGAGAGCCAGACTCTCTGGCCGGGGCGCAGGGTAGGCCCGGGACGGCCACATCTGTTGGCTTGTTGTTGGTACCTCTGTGAGGAACGCATAAGATTAAGACGGGTCTTCCTCCACATAAGCCGACAGCGTCTGACGAACTTCAAGGCTGAAGGCACTCTGACTTCTGCCTCCTGGTCCGGGAACAATGGAGGAGCATAGCCAAACTGACACTCGTGCGGGGACATACCAGTGGAGGAGGAGTGCAAGGTGTTATGCGCGTATTCGGCCCAAACAATAAAGGATGACCATGTGGACGGGTTGTCACGAGTCATACATTGGAGGGTGGTTTCCAGCTCTTGATTCATCCTCTCTGTTTGGCCGTTGGACTCCGGATGGTACCCTGAAGATAGACTGGCAGAAGCCCCCATGAGTTGGCAGAAGGCCTTCCAAAACCTTGAGGCGAACTGGGGACCTCTGTCAGAAACCATATCTTGAGGAATGCCGAAGACTCGGAACACATGATTAATTACCAACTCAGCCGTTTCCTTGGCAGAAGGTAACTTAGTCAGAGGGACGAACCTGGTCGCCTTTGAAAACCTGTCGATTATGACTAGGATAGTAGTATTGCCATGGGATGGAGGAAGTCCAGTAATAAAGTCCAATGAGATATGGGACCAGGGTCTGTGGGGAACAGGTAAAGGGTGAAGGAGTCCTTGAGGGCGGAGGTGAGAAGATTTGCCCTGGCAGCACACGGGGCAGGCATTGACGAAAGTGGCAACGTCTTCTCTTATGGTAGGCCACCAGAACTTACGCTGGATGAACTCCAAGGTGCGACCTACGCCCGGGTGACAGGTGAGGCGAGAGGAGTGCCCCCACAGAAGGACCTGAGTCCTCACTGCCTTGGGGACAAACAACCGATTGGCAGGACCTCCTTTCGGGTCCGGTTCGATAGCTTGAGCTCGTCTCACGGTATCCTCAACTTGCCACGAGATCGGAGCCACAATCTTAGCAGCAGGAAGGACAGGCATGTCCGTGTCATCTCGAATGGCAGGAGCGTAGACTCGGGACAGGGCATCCGGTTTGAGATTCTTCGACCCGGGCCGATAGGTGAGGATAAACTGGAATCGATTGAAGAAAAGAGACCATCTAGCTTGTCTAGAGTTCAACCGCGTCGCCTGCTGGATATACTCCAGATTTTTGTGGTCCGTAAGCACTTGAAACGGGTGAGAAGCCCCCTCGAGCCAGTGTCTCCATTCCTTCAATGCCATCTTAACCGCTAGGAGTTCACGATCCCCCACATCGTAGTTCCTCTCAGCCGGGGTAAGCCGGTGTGAGAAGAAAGCGCACGGATGAAGCTTCTTGTCTTCACCCCTCTGAGACAGGACAGCTCCAACACCAACCTCTGATGCGTCTACCTCCACCACAAACGGTTCATCCGTAGTCGGTAGTATCAGGATGGGAGCAGAGAGGACGCGCTGCTTGAGTCCTTGGAAGGCCGTCTCAGCTTCTCTTCCCCACAAAAACCTTGCATTGCCACCCTTGGTTAAAGCTGAGAGAGGGGCTGCCACCAAGCTGAAGTTCTTGATGAACTTGCGGTAAAAGTTTGTGAAGCCCAGGAAACGCTGAACTTCCTTAACGGATTTGGGGGTGGGCCAGTCCGCTACCGCCCCTACCTTCCTGGGGTCCATTTGGACTCGACCGGGTTCCACTACAAATCCCAGGAACTGTACTCGGGATGAATGGAATTCACATTTTTCCGGCTTAACGTACAGATGGCTGTCTAGGAGGCGTTTGAGTACTTGTCTGACATGCTTAGTGTGTTCTTGAAGGGAGCTCGAAAAGATGAGGATGTCATCCAAGTAAACGAACACAAATATGTTAAGCATATCCCTAAGCACATCGTTTATGAGCGCTTGGAACACCGCTGGGGCGTTGGTCAGGCCGAAGGGCATCACCAAGTATTCATAGTGACCAGTAGGCGTGTTGAAAGCGGTCTTCCACTCGTCACCAGGTCTGATCCGCACAAGATGGTATGCGTTCCGCAGGTCAAGCTTAGTGAAAACAACTGCTTCCTGGAGCAGCTCGAAGGCTGTGGCCATAAGGGGTAGCGGGTAACGGTTACGGACGGTTATGGCATTGAGTCCCCGGTAGTCGATGCAAGGACGTAATCCACCGTCTTTCTTGGCCACAAAGAAAAACCCTGCTCCCGCCGGGAGGTGGATGGACGCATGAGGCCTGCTTCCAGAGCGTCCTTGATGTAGGTATCCATAGCAGCTCGTTCGGGTGGAGATAGGGAAAAGATCCGACACCTGGGGGGCAAGTGCCCGGAAACAGGTCGATGGGGCAATCGTAAGGTCTATGGGGTGGTAGCATGGTGGCCCTCTGTTTGCTAAACACCAGTTTGAGGTCATGGTAACACTCGGGAACTCGGGTCAGGTCGACGGATTCTAAAGACTCGGGAGTAGAACTCGGGGAATTCTGGAAAATACAAGTAGCTTGGCACGTAGGACCCCACTGCTTGATAGTGCCCACAGACCAGTCGATGTGAGGGTTATGGCTGTGAAGCCAGGGGTATCCAAGGACGAGAGGGAACTCGGAACAGGAGATCAAATGAAAGTTCATCAATTCCTGGTGTTGTGAAACTGAAAGTCGCAAGGAGGTAGTGACATGAGTGACAAGTCCAGATCCCAAAGGGCTTCCATCCAATGTAGTAACCCTCATGGGGTCACTTAGGGGTTCAGAGGGAATGCCATTCTCCTTCGCCCAGACACCATCCATGAAGTTACCTGCGGCTCCAGAGTCTACCAAGGCTTGAAGGTGAAGCTTGTGGTTGTCCCAGGAGAGGGTGACTGGAATGAGCAGACGGGAGTTGGACGGATGGGAAGAGGTTATGTTTCCCGTTACAGTTCCCCCCGGTCTGTACGGGACAGAGCGTTTCCCTGGAGCCCGGGACACGTGGAACGGAAATGGCCCGGTTTGCCGCAATATAGACAGCGTCGCTCCCTCATCCGGCGGTCTCTCTCAGCCTGGGAGATGCGTCCAATCTGCATGGGTTCCGGTGGAGCCAGCGAGGATAAAGGTGGGGACTCGGAGCTGGGACTGATAGGGGCTAGAGGTCTACGGTTGAGTTCTCTCTCTCTCAGACGCTGGTCAATGCGTGAGGCCAACTTGATCAGGGACTCGAGATTGTCCGGTGGTTCCCGAGTGGCCAGTTCATCTTGGATAGTGTCGGAAAGGCCTTTCAGAAAGCACACCGTGAGCGCCTCGTTGTTCCAGCCACTCGCTGCTGCCACCGTGCGGAACTGGATGGCATAGTCCGTCACGCTGCGCCAACCTTGGTGGAGAGTCAGGAGCTGTTTGGCTGAGTCAGAACCACTGCTTGGGCCTTGAAACACTCGTTTGAATTCCTCAGCAAAGGCAGAGTAGCTGGCACAGCAGGAACTATGGGCATCCCACACAGCAGTAGCCCAGGCCAGGGCTTTTTCCGACAGCAGGGTGATGATATATGCGATCTTAGACCGGTCGGTGGGAAACGACGAGGGTTGCAGCTCAAAGGAGAGAGAACATTGAGTGAGAAACCCTTTACAAGCACTTGGATCACCTGAGAACCGTTGGGGAGGTGGAAGACGAGGTTCAGCCAGGGGGTTAACTGCCATGGGTACGTGAATCTGAGGTACTGGGACGGGAACTGTTGCCGGGGTAAGTCGATCAGATATTTGCTTAATGGAAGTCAGCATCTCCGACAGAAGATGAGAATGTCTAGCCATTAAGGCCTCTTGCTGAACCAGGGCGGCTTCGTGGCGTTGGACAGTCTCCTGGTGGTGGGACAGCATGGCAAAAAGGTCCTGGGAACTGACTGCCTCTGGGTTCATTTTTTGGCTCTGTGTTTCTGTCAGGACCCGGTTACGAACCTGGGTCTCCGGAGTGAGAAACAGTCACTTAACCAACTGAGCCACGAATAGTCAGCAGAACCCAGAAGATGAGGCAGACACAGCAGTACTTAAGACGGTGTATTTAATAAAGTAAAAAATCCTACAATACAAAAAATGGCAAATCCAAAAGGTGGTAGGTAAAGCACAAAAAAGCCTCAAGAGATACTCACAAAAAAAATAAACAAAAACAAAAAACAGAATTCCACAAGAGCGTCCACCGGAATCGACAAGAGCACACAGAACACTGGGGCTGGGTGCTAACATACAAACACAGAGCACAGAACTGAGGGAAACTAAGGGTTTAAATACAATCAGGGGAAACGAGGCACAGGTGCAAATAATAATGGGGATCAAGGGAAAAACATAAGGACAAAAAGCACAATGGGGGCATCTAGTGACCAAAAACCGGAACAACCCTGGCCAAATCCTGACAATCTCAAGACTACCTTAAAATTAGACATCGTACACCAGCTGTTATTGACAAATAGACACACACCCCCACTCCTTGTCTTACCAGACGTAGCTATTCTGTCCTGTCGATGCACAGAAACCCCAGCCAACTGTATATTATTTGTGTGGTCATTCAGCCACGACTCTGTGAAACATAAGATATTACAGTTTTAAATGTCCCGTTGGTAGGATAGTCTCAAACGGAGCTCATCCAGTTTATTCTCCAGTGATTGTACATTGGCTAATAGAACGGATGATAGAGGTGGGTTACCCACTCGCCAAGAATTCTCACAAGGCACCCTGATCTCCGCCCCCTGTATTTCATTATTTTCTTCAGTGAATGACAGGGATTTGGCCCTTGTCTGGGAGCAACATCATATCCTTCGCATCCGACTCATTAAATAAAAAATCTTTGTCCAGTTTGAGGTGAGTAATTGCTGTCCTGATATCCAGAAGCTCTTTTCGGTCATAAGATGGTGGCATCAACATTATGTACAAAATATTTTTTTAAACACACACAAAATAGCACAATTGGTTAGGAGCCTGGAAAACGACAGCCATCCCCTCTGGTGTCATTCTACATCTACATTAAGTTGAAACTGTAACTATAGGCCACTCACAAACATTCAATGTAGACTTCGTAAGCAAGTCCAGTGTATATTTGGCCTTGTGTTTTAGGTTATTGTCCTGCTGAAGGGTGCATTTCTCTCCCAGTGTCTGTTGGAAAGCATTCCGTTTCTTTTTATCTTAAAAAACTCCTTAGTCCTTGCCGATGACAAGCATACCCGTAACATTTTGCAGCTACCACCATGCTTGAAAATACAAAGAGCGGTACTCAGTGATGTGTTGGGAGTTGCCCCAAAAATAACGTTTTGTATTAACACATTTTTTGCAGTTTTACTTTAGTGCCTTATGGCAAACAGGATGCATGTTTTGGAATATTTTTTTTATGTACAGGCTTCATTTGATTTCACTGTCATTTAGGTAAGTAT
This sequence comes from Oncorhynchus masou masou, assembly GCF_036934945.1. Classification (NCBI taxonomy): domain Eukaryota; kingdom Metazoa; phylum Chordata; class Actinopteri; order Salmoniformes; family Salmonidae; genus Oncorhynchus; species Oncorhynchus masou. The sequence continues at coordinate 32,771,236 of NC_088226.1, read as the reverse complement.
TGTGGAATAACTACAATGTTGTTGATCCATCCTCAGTTTTCCCCTATTACATCCAGTAAACTCTCCAACTGTTTTAAAGTTAACATTGGCTTCATGGTGAAATCCCTGAGCGGTTTCCTTCCTCTCTGGCAACTGGGTTATGAAGGTCGCCTGTATCTTTATAGTGATTGGGCATGTTGATACACCATCGAAAGTGCAATTAATAACTTTGCCATGCTCAAATGGATATTCAATGTCTGCTTTTTTAATATTTACTAATCTACCAATAGGTGCCCTTCTTTGCGAGGAATTGGAAAACCTCCCTGGTCTTTGTGGTTGAATTTATGTTTGAAATTCCCTGCTCGACTGAGGAATCTTACAGATAACTGTATGTGTGGGGTACAGAGATGGGGTAGTCAGTCAAAAATCATCTTAAACACTATTATTGCACACAGAGTGAGTCCATGCAACTTAATATTATTTTTTATTTATTTCACCTTTATTTAACCAGGTAGGCTAGTTGAGAACACGTTCTCATTTACAACTGCGACCTGGCCAAGATAAAGCATAGCAGTGTGAACAGACAACAACACAGAGTTACACATGGAGTAAACAATAAACAAGTCAATAACACAGTAGAAAAAAAAGAAAAAAAAAGAGTCACATACATACATACATACATACATACATACATACATACATACATACATACATACATACATACATACATACATACATACATACATACATACATACATACATACATACATACATACATACATACATACATACATACATACATACATACATACATACATACATACATACATACATACATACATACATACATACATACATACATATATACATACATACATACATACATACATACATACATACATACATACATACATAGATTGTGTCCAAAAGACATGAGGAAATAGGCGAATAATTACAATTTAGCAGATTAACACTGGAGTGATAAATGATCAGATGGTCATGTGCAGGTAGAGATACTGGTGTGCAAAAGAGCAGAAAAGTAAATAAATAAAAATAGTATGGGGATGAGGTAGGTAAATTGGGTGGGCTATTTACCGATGGACTATGTACAGCTGCAGCGATCGGTTAGCTGCTCAGATAGCAGATGTTTAATGTTGGTGAGGGAGATAAAAGTCTCCAAATTCAGCGATTTTTGCAATTCGTTCCGGTCACAGGCAGTAGAGAACTGGAAGGAAAGGCGGCCAAATGAGGTGTTGGCTTTAGGGATGATCAGTGAGATACACCTGCTGGAGCGCGTGCTACGGGTGGGTGTTGCCATCGTGACCAGTGAACTGAGATAAGGCGGAGCTTTACCTAGCATGGACTTGTAGATGACTTGGAGCCAGTGGGTCTGGCGGCGAATATGTAGGGAGGGCCAGCCAAATAGAGCATACAGGTCGCAGTGGTGGGTGGTATAAGGTGCTTTAGTAACAAAACGGATGGCACTGTGATAAACTGCATCCAGTTTGCTGAGAAGAGTATTGGAAGCTATTTTGAAGATGACATCGCCGAAGTCGAAGATCGGTAGGATAGTCAGTTTTACTAGGGTAAGTTTAGGGTGAGTGATGGAGGCTTTGTGGAAAGAAAGCCGACTCTAGATTTGATTTTAGATTGGAGATGTTTGATATGAGTCTGGAAGGAGAGTTTACAGTCTAGCCAGACACCTAGGTACTTATAGATGTCCACATATTCTAGGTCGGAACCATCCAGGGTGGTGATGCTAGTCGGGTGCAGGCAGCGAACGGTTGAAAAGCATGCATTTGGTTTTACTAGCGTTTAAGAGCAGTTGGAGGCCACGGAAGGAGTGTTGTATGGCAGTTATGTGACTTGTTAAGCACAATTTTACTCCTAAACCTATTTAGGCTTGCCATAACAAAGGGATGGAATACTTATTGCCTCAAGGAATTTCAGCTTTTCATTTTTAATTAATTTCTAAACATTTCTAAAAACATAATTCCACTTTGACACTTATGGGGTATTTCGTGTAAAACCAGTGACTTTCTGAAGGCACAGTAGATGACAGAGAGAGAGACGTAGAAGACCCCTTAATTAGAGACGGACACATTGAGTGGATAAAGGAAGCTCCGCTTGCTAGACCTCATCAATCCCTGCATGCAATCTATCACCCTGTAAATCAACTACAACTCAGGGCTCTGGGTGCCTGTTATCAACCAAAGACAGGGGAGGAGAAGAGGGAAGAGGGGTGTGTTTGTGTGTGTGGCCCATAAATAAAGCCACTAACTGCTCACGACTACGCGACCGAGCCCAGTATGAATTAAAGAGCCTGATTTGTGTGCCAATCTAAAGCAACTTGTGGAAAATCAATGAATGTCAATTCTGAGGAGAGAGGGGTGGTAGAAAACAGATGGGAGAAGGATGTGTTTGCCTTTTGTGCCCGTGACTATGTTCAAGATTAAACTCTGCTAAGATAGATAGATAGATAGATAGATAGATAGATAGATAGATAGATAGATAGATAGATAGATAGATAGATAGATAGATAGATAGATAGATAGATAGATAGATAGATAGATAGATAGATAGAGAGAGAGAGAGAGAGAGAGAGAGAGAGAGGCAGAGCTCCCCAGTTCCTTCAGAAGGGTAAACGACAGAGAAAGATCAACAACTTAGCCAGTTAACTACATATTATGAAATATTTTTTTTTATAAAGATAAGCTTAAAAATTGAATGGTCTGATTGACCCAACTAACCAAAAACAAAGTTTAGCTTTCCTAATGAACCACAAAATGAGTAGTTATTTGTATTTGTTTATCAAAGCTAGCTGGCTAACTCATTGATCCTACTTTGTAGTATACCCCTCAGCTAGAATCCCACACAAATTATTTACAACAGAGGTACACAGGCAACACCCCCTCCCTGCCCCCTCCCTTCCCCAAATATCACATCAAGGCAAGCCACATTAAGCCACTGCAATTTCAAACACAAAGACATTTCTAACATCAAAAAGTTGACAGAAAAAGTATAAGCAAAATGAAAGCACAAAAACACTGACAGCGACAGCTTTGGGGGCATAAAGAAACACACTAATGAAAATATGAAAGCAACAAACAGCAAGCTGTTGGTTTGTTTGGGGCTCTGAGGTCTGTGTTAACTTTATACGTTATTAAAGGCTTTCTGACCAGAGCCTGAATAGTTGGTCTTGTTCCAGTAAACATATAGATCATAGAGGAAGAGCCTTCAGTAGTACCGATGTGGAGGGAGGGAAGAATCTGTTCAACAGGTTTGAATAATACATTTGTGTTTGTGCTTGTGCTTTTGCTTAAAACATACCAGCTCTGGGGTCCTCCTGAGTGGCGCACCAGTCTAAGGCACTACACTAGGCGTCACTGAGTGCTTGAGGCGTCACTACAGACCCAGGTTCGATCCCAAGCTGTGTCAGGCACCTGAAGATTGACTTTGGTCGCCAGTTGAACGGTGTTTCCTCCGGCACATTGCTGCAGCTGGCTTCCGGGCTAAGCGTGCAGGTGTTAAGTAGCGCGGTTTGGAGACCGCTGCAACATTATCCCTTTCTCTGGTTTTACTATTTATAAGTATGGGTTTGGGTAAAATTAACATTTGTTCTATTCTATAAACTACTGACAACATTTCTCCCAAATTCCAAATAAAAATATTATCATATGGAGCATTTCTTTGCAGCAAATGACAACTGGTCTGTCGGCCTCTCCAGGTCTCGCACCCACTGTAAAAATTGGGGGATGATCGGTGAGGATCTTGGGGGTGCTTCAGCAAGGCTGGAATCAGGCAGATTTGTCTTTGAAGGACGCATGAATCAAGCCACGTACAAGGTTGTCCTGGAGGAAAACTTGCTTCCTTCTGCTCTGACAATGTTCCCCAACTCTGAGGATTGTTTTTTTTCTCCCAGCAGGACAATGCTCCACGCCACAATCAAGGTGCGGATGGAGGACCACCAGATCAAGACCCTGTCATGGCCAGCCCAATCTCCAGACCTGAACCCCATTGAAAACCTCTGGAATGTGATCAAGAGGAAGATGGATGGTCACAAGCCATCAAACAAATCCGAGCGGCTTGAATTTTTGCTGCCAGGAGTGGCATAAAGTCACCCAACATCAATGTGAAAGACTGGTGGAGAGCATGCCAAGACGCATGAAAGCTGTGACTGAAAATCAGGGTTATTCCACCAAATATTGATTTCTGAATTCTTCCTAAGTTATTAAAACATTAGTATCGTGTTGTGTAAAAATGAAAATTAACTTATTTTCTTTGCATTATTCGAGGTCTGACAACACTGCATCTGGTTTGTTATTTTGACCAGCAGTCATTTGCTGCAAAGAAATGCTCTAAATGACAATATTTTCATTTGGAATTTGAGAGAAATGTTGTCAGTAGTTTAAAGAATAAAACTAAAATATTAATTTTACCCAAACGCACACTTATAAACACACCTAGCAAAACCACCTAGTAAAACCACCTAGTAAAACCACACACCTAGTAAAACCACCTAGTAAAACCACCTAGTAAAACCACACACCTAGTAAAACCACACACCTAGTAAAACCACCTAGTAAAACCACCTAGTAAAACCACACACCTAGTAAAACCACCTAGTAAAACCACACACCTAGTAAAACCACCTAGTAAAACCACACACCTAGTAAAACCACCTAGTAAAACCACACACCTAGTAAAACCAGAGAAACTGATAATTTTGCAGCGGTCTCTTAATTTCTTTCAGAGCTATATGCATATATATACACTACCAGTCAAAGGTTTGGACACCTACTCATTCAAGGGTTTTTCTTTATTATTACTATTTTCTACATTGTAGAATAATAGTGAAGACATCAAAACTATGAAATAACACATATGGAATCATGTAGTAACCAAAAAAAGTGTTAAACAAATCAAAATACATTTTAGATTTTTCAAAGTAACCACCCTTTGTCTTGAGCTTTGCACACTCTCAACCAGCTTTGAATGTTTATTCAAGTGCAGTAGCAAAAACCATCCAGCGCTATGATGAAACTTGAGTTACCAGCCTCAGAAAATCGGCAATTAACTGCACCTCAGATTGCAGCCCAAATAAATGCTTCACAGAGTTCAAGTAACAGACTCAACATCAACTGTTCAGAGGAGACTGTGTGAATCAGGCCTTCGTGGTCAATTCGCTGCAAAGAAACCACTACGAAAGGACACCAATAAGAAGAAGAGACTTTCTTGGGCCAAGAAACACGAGCAGTAAACATTAGACTGGTGGAAATCTGTCCTTTGGTCTGATGAGTCCAAAATTGAGGTTTTTGTTTCCAACCACCGAGTCTTTGTGAGACACATAGTAGGTGAACGGATGATCTCCACATGTGTGGTTCCCACCGCGAAGCATGGAGAAGGAGATGTGATGATGTGGGGGTGCTTCGCTGGTGACACTGTCAGTGATTTATTTAGAATTCAAGGCACACTTAACCAGCATGGCTACCACAGCATTCTGCAGCGAAAAGCCATCCCATCTCGTTCGCGCTTAGTGGGACTATCAATTTTCTTTCAACAGGACAATGACCAAAAACACACCTCCAGGCTGTGTAAAGGCTATTTGACCAAGAAGGAGAGTGATGAAGTGCTTGCATCAGATGACCTGGCCTCCACAATCACCCGACCTCAACCCAATTGAGATGGTTTGGGATGAGTTGGAACCGCAGAGTGAAGGAAAAGCAGCCAACAAGTGCTCAGCATATGTGAGAACTCCTTCAAGCCTGTTGGAAAAGCATTCCTCATGAAGTTGGTTGAGAGAATGCCAATAGTGTGCAAAGCTGGCATCAAGGCAAAGGGTGGCTACTTTGAAGAATCTAAAATCTAAAATATATTTTGATTTGTTTAACACTTATATATATTTAAAAAAATTAAATAACATACCAGCTCCCAAATCAGTCAGTTAGCTACGAGCCAAACAAAGACAGGAAGCTGGTGAGAGGAAAATAGAAAAACAGGGAAAAGTGAAACCATTCAGAGAGACAACATACATACATAACACCTCCTGATAGTTGCCAAGGTGACGCGGGGTGTCTTTTCTTTGTGCATGCTGTGTGCTGCGCTAGCTCTGTGGAGAGACAGATATGGTCTCAGCACTCCAAGGCAACGTAAAAGAATCCAGGAGTGGCATCTTCTTGACCCCACATCAACACTGCAGCCAGGCTGATTAGAGTGAGTTTGAGAGGCAGTCCAGCTCAGGCATAGCTGATGGATGATGTGGTTAAGCGGGGGAAGGATAAGGTCTGTGTGTGTGTGTGTGTGTGTGTGTGTGTGTGTGTGTGTGTTGTGAAGGCCCTGAATTTGTCTGAACCGTTGCAGTGCTTCTCCTGCCGATGGGGCGCTTACCTTTCAATTCTATATTAAAAAGCCAGCATCAGCTGAGCAAAGGGGTTTGTGACAGTTGATACCCAGTTTGTTTTGTTGTATTTAAAAGTGTGTAATGTAGCCGTGTTGCAAGATCAACCAGTATCCTTGTGGCTCTCCGCTGTACTCTGTGGCATTTCTCCACTGGAAATTGGTTGGCAGATTGGATTGTCTGATTGACTACAACTTTTTTTACATACAGTATACAGTACATCATTTGTTTTAGTGTGATTTATACTGTGTTGGTTTATGTGTTCAGTTGTAGGTGAAGACTACTGAGATTTCTGATAAACTCCCCTTCCACACACAATAAATGTTATCTGATTATCAATCTGATTGTATGAATGAGCCCGGTTTTTCACATTCTGGAAGGACAGTTGCATGACTGAGGTCACTTGGGTTCCCTGCACTCTTTTACCAGGCTGGACATTTTTGTTATGCCCGAGGTACGGGACATTTACCAGTGAACCAAGGTTGTTTTTATTTTTGTGACTTGATGTGATGTCTTGTGATAATACAACAAACACAAAAGAAAAGGGGTATTGAAGTTCTTTCCGATGTTTATGAAAAGTGTATTTCCATATTGACCTTTACACGAGTACTTTGAATTGGTGTAAACTTGACGGACCAGACAGGACTCAATCCCTCACAAACAAAAAGGCAGAATGTATATTTCCTCTGGTAGGCACAACCTACCTGGCATCCCTAACAGACAAAAACCTTAAGTCAAAACTGTGTGTGTGTGTGTGTGTGTGTGTGTGTGTGTGTGTGTGTGTGTGTGTGTGTGTGTGTGTGTGTGTGTGTGTGTGTGTGTGTGTGTGTGTGTGTGTGTGTGTGTGTGTGTGTGTGTGTGTGTGCGTGCGTGCGTGCGTGCGTGCGCGTGCTAGCGAGAGAGAGAGAGAGAGAGAGAGAGATCAGGTCATCAGTTACTGAACTTTCTCTCTCCAGTGAATGGCATGTGGTCAGTTCAGTCAGCGCCATACATCAATAAGGCAAAGCCCCTTCCACTTCCATCACTTCCCACACCAACAACCCATAGAGCCTAACCAGCCTAACCAAAGAATTTTAAGGGAAATGAACAGGAATCACCAAACCCTCCAAAAGGTAGATGTATAAAGGTAATAGAAACTCAAAAGTGTAGTATTTCTGTTCTAAGAATATCACAATAAACCTTAATAAAAACACATTCATTTCCTCCCATTTGTTACTCAATGTCATTCTCCAATCACCTTGAAGGCTGAAAATAGACCAGACTCATTCCAGGTTCATTAATTTATTCCCTCCCAGCAGTAGGAGACAGACGGGGAGGGACAGGCCCTGAAGCCTGGGGCATGGGTACAGCTGTGCCAGCCATGTGTGCCCCCCTTACCCGGCCATCAGTCTTCTGCTACAGCTTCTAGTTCCAGACCCCCTAGCCCCCACACTTGGCTAGACAGAAAGGACACATAGCCCTAAGTACACACAGTACACAGTTGCTCCAGCTCTACTCTTGTCCCATCTTGATTACTGTACGGTAATATTGTTAAGTGCAGCAAAGAAAGACATAGCAAAGCTGCAGCTGGCTCAAAACAGAGCAGCATGCCTTGACTAACATCAACAACATGCAAGCCAGTCTTTCCTGGTTGAGGGTTGGCAAGACATTAACTGCATCTCTTTTAGTTTTTATGAGAAGTATTACTGTAATGACAATAATCAAATAACATTCAGCTCAGACATTCATACATAACCCACAAGACATGTAACCAGGGGTCTCTTCACAGCCCCCACATCCAAAACAAAACAGCAAAGAATTTGATTAAAGAACATCTCATGGAATGGCGGGGACTTAGGGAACACACACACAAACACACGCACACACTGACACACATTATTTTGTTAGCTGTTTGTTTGTATATCTTTGTATTTCAAATTTGTGTGACTGTCCTTGTCTATCAGTGTTTTATTATTTGTAATGTTTTGTGTTTTTTTGTGGACTCCAGGAAGAATAGCTGCTGCAGGGGGCAAAAGCTAACGGGGATTCAAACAAACAAACAAACAGTACACACACACACACACAATCTAACCATGGAACCATGGAATGAATGCTGGAGCCCAGTGTACTGTCTGCAGGTGAGTCTAGCTGTGACTGTCTCCTACACTCTCAGTCCTTCCTCTCCAAGGGCACTTCTAGTGCGAAGGCACCACAGCGGGAAATGAGACACGCTGCCTTCCTCTCTGCCCATCCTTGAGCCCCCATTCTTGTCCCTGGTACAGAGACACAGCCAGGCCCTCTGTTCTGTTCTACACCCTACCTCAAACACACAGAACACAGAGCAAAAGCAGAGGGCTAGCCTAGCAGATACGCTAAGAGGTTAACTGGATAGTGGAGACATCTGTGGTTTGATCTGACTTGAAATGTAATATGCAAAGTCACATTTTCATAGGCCTACATGTCCTAGAGTTCTCAAAGTCTAAGGACTTTAATGGATAACTAGCTAATCTGGAATCCCATTGCCTATCGCAGAGTTGTACAAACAACGAGAGATCCACCCCTTATTAATGTCTACTAAATCAAAGCCCTTCCATAGCATGCCCTTCTAGAGATGGCAATGGAAGCCAGATGGTTCCTTGGAATTAATCCACTGTTTATTTGAGCTATGCTGAGGCCAAGCCTCCTAGTCCTAGATAGTTACTAAAGATGGATAACTCTGATGCACACAGAACTCGTGCCCACACACACACACACACACACACACACACACCTCTACAGTCAACAGCACAGCTGCCTGCAGGTGGCCTTGTTTGGAGAGAAATCCAAGGGGTAAAACAGCAAGACCCGGAGAAAGGGAGGCAGTTGGTGGTTACGGAATGACAGCCACTGTGTGTTAATACGGTTAGTGTTCAGGTAGTGGTGTGTTGGTGGAGGAAATAGAGAAAAAAAAGTGTTTTCATGGTGAGAAAGTAGATTGCACAATGTCTGAGAGATGAATAGAATCCTACTTTACCACCATCACAGGTCCTGTCACGAACCTCGCCGAGGATGGTGCCTCTTCCTGTTCGGGCAGGGCTCAGCGGTCGTCGTCGCTGGCCTATTAGCTGCCATCGATTCCCTTTCCGTTTGTTTTTGGTTATTGGGTAATTGGGTACACCTGTTTTGCATTAGGGTTTGTTTGTAGGTTATTTAAGGGCACTAGGCCCTCTGGGTATTTGTGCGGGCTTGTTTCTTGTTACTCTGTGTTGGATGGTGTTATTTTGTTCTTATCCTTATTCGCCGGACTATTTCTGTCCTGTTGTTTGGACTGGCAACTTATATACGCCCTGTGTGTTGGCGTGACCGTTTTTGTTGCTCTGGTGAATAAATTTGACAAACGACTGAACCCTGCTCTCTGCGCCTGATTCCACCCACCACTCCTAGTTATCGTAACAGAAGCCCGCACCTCTGAAAAATGGAGTCAGCAGGAGCAGCGACTACCCCTCTCCCCACTATGGAGGAGCGCGTCCATCACCACACAGCTGTCCTCCATCGGATCGGTACAGCGATGGACCAGATGATGGAGAGGATGGAGCGATGGGAGAGGAGTGGTCTACCGACGTCTACACCAGCTCTCCCACTGCCGACACCACCTACTCTACCTACGTCATCCTCTGTGTCCAGCGCACTGCGTCTCTCCCCCCCGAGGGAGTACGATGGAGCGGCGGCTGGGTGCCAGGGATTTTTGCTCCAGCTAGAGCTCTACCTGGCTACCGTGCGTCCGGCTCCCTCGGGTGAGGAGAGTGTGAGCCTCCTCGTCTCCTGTCTAACGGGCAGGGCCCTGGACTGGGCTAACGCGGTCTGGAACAGTCCGGACTCGGCTCGGGACATTTACCTGGAGTTCACTCGCCGTTTCCGAGCTGTGTTCGACCACCCACCAGTGGGTAAAGCGGCGGGTGAGCGACTGTTCCACCTCAGACAGGAGACGAGGAGCGCGCAGGACTTTGCGTTGGAGTTCAGGACCCTAGCTGCTGGTGCTGGGTGGTATGACAGGGCCCTGATGGACCATTACCGGTGTAGTCTCCGGGAGGACGTCCGCCGGGAGCTAGCTTGCAGGGACACAACTCTCTCCCTGGATGAACTAATAGACATGTCTATTCGATTGGACAACCTGCTAGCTGCCCGCAGGCGTTCAGAAAGGGTCTTGTTAATTCCAGCTTTCAGCTCTCCCACTCCCACTCCGATGGAGTTGGGAGGAGCTGCATCTAGGGGGATCAGAGGAGGGGGCTTCTCCTGCTCCTATTGTGGACGGAGAGGACACACTTAGGACCGGTGCTGGAGGAGTTCCTCTGGGAGTCGAGATGGTCGACGGGACACTACTTGGCCACCCCAGGTGTGTAAGCACCAAACTCACCCAGAGCTCCCTGTTGGTCACATGTTTTTGTTAATTTTTTTCCCCTGCGTTTTTCCCCTCTCTTCAGCATAAGGCACTTGTCGATTCAGGCGCAGCTGGGAGTTTTATGGATCACAGACTCGTAAATTGGGTATTTCGTTAGTGCAGATAGACCCACCTGTCCCCGTGCACTCCTTAGATATCCGACCGTTAGGGTCAGGGCTGGTCAGGGAGGCCACGATTCCGCTGGACATGGTAATGCAGGGGAATCATAGGGAGAGGATCAGTTTCTATCTTATTGATTCACCTGGGTTTCCAGTGGTGTTGGGGGTTCCCTGGCTGGCTATTCACAATCCCCTTATTTCCTGGAAACAGGGGGCTCTTAAGGGGTGGTCAGACGAGTGTTCAGATAGGTGTATAGGAGTTTCCATCGGTGCCACGACGGTGAAGAGTCCAGGCCAGGTTTCCACCGTGCTCCCTCCCCCAGAATATGCCGATTTGGCTATCGCTTTTAGTAAGAAGAAAGCAACCAAATTACCACCCCATCGACGGTGGGATTGCGTGATAAACCTCCTGGAGAACGCTGCACTTCCCCGGAGTCACGTGTACCCACTGTCACAGGAGGAGACGCTGGCTATGGAGACATATGTCACGGAAGCTCTGAGACAGGGGTACATTCGGCCCTCCATGTCACCCGTCTCCTCGAGTTTATTTGTTGTGAGGAAGAAGGAGGGAGGTCTGCGTCCATGCATTGATTATCGAGGTCTCAATTCGATCACAGTGGGTTTTAGTTATCCGCTACCTCTCATCGCTACGGCGGTGGAATCATTCCACGAAGCGCGTTTCTTCACAAAACTGGACCTCAGGAGCGTGTATAATCTAGTGCGTATTCGGGAGGAGACGAGTGGAAAACAGCGTTTAGTACCACATCAGGCCACTATGAGTACCTCGTCATGCCGTATGGGTTGAAGAATGCTCCAGCCGTCTTCCAATCCTTTGTAGATGAGATTTTTAGGGACTTGCACGGGCAGGGTGTGGTAGTCTATATTGATGACATCTTGATTTATTCTACCACACGCGCCACGCATGTTTCCCTAGTGCGCAAGGTTCTTGGACGACTGCTGGAGCATGACCTATACGTCAAGGCTGAGAAATGTGTGTTCTCCAAACCAGCCATTTCCTTCCTGGGTTATCGCATTTCCAGTTCGGGGATGATGATGGAGTGTGACCGCGTTAACGCCGTGCGTAATTGGCCGACTCCGACCACAGTAAAGGAGGTGCTGCGGTTTTTAGGATTTGCCAATTACTACCGGAGGTTTATCCTGGGTTTTGGCCAAGTAGCGGCGCCCATTACCTCACTGCTGAAGGGGGGGCCGGTGCGTCTGCGGTGGTCAGCAGAGGCTGATGGAGCTTTCAACCAGTTGAAGGCACTGTTCACTGGGGCTCCCGTGTTGGCGCATCCGGACCCTTCGTTAGCATTCATAGTGGAGGTGGATGCGTCCGAGGCTGGGGTTGGAGCCGTGCTGTCTCAGCGCTCGGGCACGCCACCGAAGCTCCGTCCCTGCGCTTTCTTTTCTAAGAAGCTGGGTCCAGCGGAGCGGAACTATGATGTGGGGGACCGGGAGTTACTAGCTATGGTAAAGGCCCTGAAGGTGTGGAGACACTGGCTAGAGGGGGCTAAATACCCATTTTCCTCATCTGGACTGACCACCGTAATCTGGAGTATATTCGAGCAGCGAGGAGACTGAATCCGCGTCAGGCTAGGTGGGCCATGTTCTTTACACGTTTAAGATTTACGATCTCTTACAGACCAGGTTCCCTCAACACTAAGGCCGACGCGCTGTCCCGTCTCTATGACACCGAGGACCGATCCATTGAACCCACTCCCATCCTTCCAGCCTCTCGGCTGGTGGCCCCAGTGGTATGGGAGGTGGACGCGGACATCGAGCGGGCGTTGAGGGTTGAACCTGCACCTACACAGTGTCCGACTGGTCGAAGTTACGTACCGCTTGGTGTCGGTGATAAATTGATTCGGTGGGCCCACACACTACCGTCTGCGGGTCATCCGGGGATTGATAGGACAGTGCGGGGTCTTAGGGGGAAATACTGGTGGCCCACCTTAGCTAAGGATGTGAGGCTCTATGTCTCTTCCTGTTCGGTATGCGCCCAGAGTAAGGCTCCTAGGCACCTTCCTAGAGGGAGGTTACAGCCCCTCCCGGTTCCACAACAGCCATGGTCCCATCTCGGTAGATTTTCTTACTGATCTTCCCCCATCCCAGGGGAACACTACCGTTCTGGTCGTTGTGGATCGGTTCTCTAAGTCCTGCCGTCTCCTCCCATTGCCTGGTCTCCCTACGGCCCTACAGACTGCAGAGGCCCTATTTACCCACGTCTTCCGGCACTATGGGGTTCCAGAGGATATCGTCTCCGATCGGGGTCCCCAGTTCACGTCCCGGGTTTGGAGGGCGTTTATGGAGCGTCTGGGGATCTCGGTCAGCCTTACCTCTGGTTATCACCCCGAAAGTAATGGGCAGGTGGAGAGAGTAAACCAGGAAGTGGGTAGGTTTCTGAGGTCGTATTGCCAGAACCGGCCAGGAGAATGGGCGAGGTACGTCCCGTGGGCAGAGTTGGCCCAGAACTCTCTTCGGCATTCGTCCACGAACATGTCGCCATTCGAATGCGTACTGGGCTACCAGCCGGTCCTGGCTCCGTGGCAACAGAGTCAGACCGAGGCAACCTGCGGTGGAGGAGTGGGTACAGCGCTCTAGAGAGACCTGGCGGGCAGTCCAGGATTCTCTCAGGCAGGCCAGTGAATGGCAGAAGAGAGACGCTGACACCGGGAGACAGGGTCTGGCTCTCAACCCGAAACCTGCCCCTCCGCCTGCCCTGCCGGAAGCTGGGGCCACAGTGTGTGGGGCCATTTAAAGTCCTGAGGAGGATAAAACGAGGTGTGTTATAGACTGCAACTTCCCTCTTATTATCGCATTAACCCCTCGTTTCATGTGTCTCTCCTCAGGCCGGTGGTAGCTGGTCCCCTACAAGGCAGTGAGGTACCGGAGGTCCCTCCACCCCATCTGGACATCGAGGGGTCCCCGGCATACACAGTACGAGCTATTCTGGACTCGAGACGCCGGATGAGGGGCCTGCAGTACCTCGTGGACTGGGAGGGGTACGGTCCGGAGGAGAGGTGCTGGGTACCGGGGAGGGACATTTTAGATCCTTCCCTCTTGAGGGATTTCCACCCCGCCACCCGGATCGCCCCGCGCCTCGTCCTGCGGGTCGTCCTCGAGGCCGGGGTCGGCGCGCGTCAGGGAGCCGCGCGTCAGGGGGTTACTGTCACGAATCTCGCAGAGGATGGTGCCTCTTCCTGTTCGGGCGGGGTTCGGCGGTCGTCGTCGCCGGCCTATTAGCTGCCATCGATTCCCTTTCCGTTTGTTTTTGGTTATTGGGTAATTGGGTACACCTGTTTTGTATTAGGGTTTGTTTGTAGGTTATTTAAGGGCACTAGGCCCGCTGGGTATTTGTGCGGGCTTGTTTCTTTGTTACTCTGTGTTGGATGGTGTTATTTTGTTCTTATCCTTATTCGCCGGACTATTTCTGTCCTGTTGTTTGGACTGGCAACTTATATACGCCCTGTGTGTCGGCATGACCGTTTTTGTTGCGCTGGTGAATAAATTTGACAAACGACTGAACCCTGCTCTCTGCGCCTGATTCCACCCACCACTCCTAGTTATCGTAACAGAAGCCCGCACCTCTGAAAAATGGAGTCAGCAGGAGCAGCGACTACCCCTCTCCCCACTATGGAGGAGCGCGTCCATCACCACACAGCTGTCCTCCATCGGATCGGTACAGCGATGGACCAGATGATGGAGAGGATGGAGCGATGGGAGAGGAGTGGTCTACCGACGTCTACACCAGCTCTCCCACTGCCGACACCACCTACTCTACCTACGTCATCCTCTGTGTCCAGCGCACTGCGTCTCTCCCCCCCGAGGGAGTACGATGGAGCGGCGGCTGGGTGCCAGGGATTTTTGCTCCAGCTAGAGCTCTACCTGGCTACCGTGCGTCCGGCTCCCTCGGGTGAGGAGAGTGTGAGCCTCCTCGTCTCCTGTCTAACGGGCAGGGCCCTGGACTGGGCTAACGCGGTCTGGAACAGTCCGGACTCGGCTCGGGACATTTACCTGGAGTTCACTCGCCGTTTCCGAGCTGTGTTCGACCACCCACCAGTGGGTAAAGCGGCGGGTGAGCGACTGTTCCACCTCAGACAGGAGACGAGGAGCGCGCAGGACTTTGCGTTGGAGTTCAGGACCCTAGCTGCTGGTGCTGGGTGGTATGACAGGGCCCTGATGGACCATTACCGGTGTAGTCTCCGGGAGGACGTCCGCCGGGAGCTAGCTTGCAGGGACACAACTCTCTCCCTGGATGAACTAATAGACATGTCTATTCGATTGGACAACCTGCTAGCTGCCCGCAGGCGTTCAGAAAGGGTCTTGTTAATTCCAGCTTTCAGCTCTCCCACTCCCACTCCGATGGAGTTGGGAGGAGCTGCATCTAGGGGGATCAGAGGAGGGGGCTTCTCCTGCTCCTATTGTGGACGGAGAGGACACACTTAGGACCGGTGCTGGAGGAGTTCCTCTGGGAGTCGAGATGGTCGACGGGACACTACTTGGCCACCCCAGGTGTGTAAGCACCAAACTCACCCAGAGCTCCCTGTTGGTCACATGTTTTTGTTAATTTTTTTCCCCTGCGTTTTCCCCTCTCTTCAGCATAAGGCACTTGTCGATTCAGGCGCAGCTGGGAGTTTTATGGATCACAGACTCGTAAATTGGGTATTTCGTTAGTGCAGATAGACCCACCTGTCCCCGTGCACTCCTTAGATATCCGACCGTTAGGGTCAGGGCTGGTCAGGGAGGCCACGATTCCGCTGGACATGGTAATGCAGGGGAATCATAGGGAGAGGATCAGTTTCTATCTTATTGATTCACCTGGGTTTCCAGTGGTGTTGGGGGTTCCCTGGCTGGCTATTCACAATCCCCTTATTTCCTGGAAACAGGGGGCTCTTAAGGGGTGGTCAGACGAGTGTTCAGATAGGTGTATAGGAGTTTCCATCGGTGCCACGACGGTGAAGAGTCCAGGCCAGGTTTCCACCGTGCTCCCTCCCCCAGAATATGCCGATTTGGCTATCGCTTTTAGTAAGAAGAAAGCAACCAAATTACCACCCCATCGACGGTGGGATTGCGTGATAAACCTCCTGGAGAACGCTGCACTTCCCCGGAGTCACGTGTACCCACTGTCACAGGAGGAGACGCTGGCTATGGAGACATATGTCACGGAAGCTCTGAGACAGGGGTACATTCGGCCCTCCATGTCACCCGTCTCCTCGAGTTTATTTGCTGTGAGGAAGAAGGAGGGAGGTCTGCGTCCATGCATTGATTATCGAGGTCTCAATTCGATCACAGTGGGTTTTAGTTATCCGCTACCTCTCATCGCTACGGCGGTGGAATCATTCCACGAAGCGCGTTTCTTCACAAAACTGGACCTCAGGAGCGTGTATAATCTAGTGCGTATTCGGGGAGGAGACGAGTGGAAAACAGCGTTTAGTACCACATCAGGCCACTATGAGTACCTCGTCATGCCGTATGGGTTGAAGAATGCTCCAGCCGTCTTCCAATCCTTTGTAGATGAGATTTTTAGGGACTTGCACGGGCAGGGTGTGGTAGTCTATATTGATGACATCTTGATTTATTCTACCACACGCGCCACGCATGTTTCCCTAGTGCGCAAGGTTCTTGGACGACTGCTGGAGCATGACCTATACGTCAAGGCTGAGAAATGTGTGTTCTCCAAACCAGCCATTTCCTTCCTGGGTTATCGCATTTCCAGTTCGGGGATGATGATGGAGTGTGACCGCGTTAACGCCGTGCGTAATTGGCCGACTCCGACCACAGTAAAGGAGGTGCTGCGGTTTTAGGATTTGCCAATTACTACCGGAGGTTTATCCTGGGTTTTGGCCAAGTAGCGGCGCCCATTACCTCACTGCTGAAGGGGGGGCCGGTGCGTCTGCGGTGGTCAGCAGAGGCTGATGGAGCTTTCAACCAGTTGAAGGCACTGTTCACTGGGGCTCCCGTGTTGGCGCATCCGGACCCTTCGTTAGCATTCATAGTGGAGGTGGATGCGTCCGAGGCTGGGGTTGGAGCCGTGCTGTCTCAGCGCTCGGGCACGCCACCGAAGCTCCGTCCCTGCGCTTTCTTTTCTAAGAAGCTGGGTCCAGCGGAGCGGAACTATGATGTGGGGGACCGGGAGTTACTAGCTATGGTAAAGGCCCTGAAGGTGTGGAGACACTGGCTAGAGGGGGCTAAATACCCATTTTCCTCATCTGGACTGACCACCGTAATCTGGAGTATATTCGAGCAGCGAGGAGACTGAATCCGCGTCAGGCTAGGTGGGCCATGTTCTTTACACGTTTAAGATTTACGATCTCTTACAGACCAGGTTCCCTCAACACTAAGGCCGACGCGCTGTCCCGTCTCTATGACACCGAGGACCGATCCATTGAACCCACTCCCATCCTTCCAGCCTCTCGGCTGGTGGCCCCAGTGGTATGGGAGGTGGACGCGGACATCGAGCGGGCGTTGAGGGTTGAACCTGCACCTACACAGTGTCCGACTGGTCGGGTTACGTACCGCTTGGTGTCGGTGATAAATTGATTCGGTGGGCCCACACACTACCGTCTGCGGGTCATCCGGGGATTGATAGGACAGTGCGGGGTCTTAGGGGGAAATACTGGTGGCCCACCTTAGCTAAGGATGTGAGGCTCTATGTCTCTTCCTGTTCGGTATGCGCCCAGAGTAAGGCTCCTAGGCACCTTCCTAGAGGGAGGTTACAGCCCCTCCCGGTTCCACAACAGCCATGGTCCCATCTCGGTAGATTTTCTTACTGATCTTCCCCCATCCCAGGGGAACACTACCGTTCTGGTCGTTGTGGATCGGTTCTCTAAGTCCTGCCGTCTCCTCCCATTGCCTGGTCTCCCTACGGCCCTACAGACTGCAGAGGCCCTATTTACCCACGTCTTCCGGCACTATGGGGTTCCAGAGGATATCGTCTCCGATCGGGGTCCCCAGTTCACGTCCCGGGTTTGGAGGGCGTTTATGGAGCGTCTGGGGATCTCGGTCAGCCTTACCTCTGGTTATCACCCCGAAAGTAATGGGCAGGTGGAGAGAGTAAACCAGGAAGTGGGTAGGTTTCTGAGGTCGTATTGCCAGAACCGGCCAGGAGAATGGGCGAGGTACGTCCCGTGGGCAGAGTTGGCCCAGAACTCTCTTCGGCATTCGTCCACGAACATGTCGCCATTCGAATGCGTACTGGGCTACCAGCCGGTCCTGGCTCCGTGGCAACAGAGTCAGACCGAGGCAACCTGCGGTGGAGGAGTGGGTACAGCGCTCTAGAGAGACCTGGCGGGCAGTCCAGGATTCTCTCAGGCAGGCCAGTGAATGGCAGAAGAGAGACGCTGACACCGGGAGACAGGGTCTGGCTCTCAACCCGAAACCTGCCCCTCCGCCTGCCCTGCCGGAAGCTGGGGCCACAGTGTGTGGGGCCATTTAAAGTCCTGAGGAGGATAAAACGAGGTGTGTTATAGACTGCAACTTCCCTCTTATTATCGCATTAACCCCTCGTTTCATGTGTCTCTCCTCAGGCCGGTGGTAGCTGGTCCCCTACAAGGCAGTGAGGTACCGGAGGTCCCTCCACCCCATCTGGACATCGAGGGGTCCCCGGCATACACAGTACGAGCTATTCTGGACTCGAGACGCCGGATGAGGGGCCTGCAGTACCTCGTGGACTGGGAGGGGTACGGTCCGGAGGAGAGGTGCTGGGTACCGGGGAGGGACATTTTAGATCCTTCCCTCTTGAGGGATTTCCACCCCCGCCACCCGGATCGCCCCGCGCCTCGTCCTGCGGGTCGTCCTCGAGGCCGGGGTCGGCGCGCGTCAGGGAGCCGCGCGTCAGGGGGGGGTTACTGTCACGAATCTCGCAGAGGATGGTGCCTCTTCCTGTTCGGGCGGGGTTCGGCGGTCGTCGTCGCCGGCCTATTAGCTGCCATCGATTCCCTTTCCGTTTGTTTTTGGTTATTGGGTAATTGGGTACACCTGTTTTGTATTAGGGTTTGTTTGTAGGTTATTTAAGGGCACTAGGCCCGCTGGGTATTTGTGCGGGCTTGTTTCTTTGTTACTCTGTGTTGGATGGTGTTATTTTGTTCTTATCCTTATTCGCCGGACTATTTCTGTCCTGTTGTTTGGACTGGCAACTTATATACGCCCTGTGTGTCGGCATGACCGTTTTTGTTGCGCTGGTGAATAAATTTGACAAACGACTGAACCCTGCTCTCTGCTCCTGATTCCACCCACCACTCCTAGTTATCGTAATAAGTCCCCACAATACAGATCTATTTAATCTATTTCTAAGGGCTTGGGATCCAAGGGATATCGTTTTACATGCAATCAATGAAATGCTACTAATATCAATCATTCATATTAGGAGAACTCCGAAGGCTTCTATGAACAGAATCATGAAACCCAAAGAAAGGCTTTGGCTGAAAATACCGTGGCACTGCCAAGCACAGATAATTTCAGCTGTAGTTTATAGACCTTTTTTTAAACAGCTTTTTGAAGAGGAACGAAAGTGAGCCTTGGAACCCCAAAGAACTTCCGGCGCATTCGTAAACAGCTGCTCTGTTGCGGCTGTCAACTGTTTAACACTTGCGTGGATGGGACCGCTAGCAGCAGGAGGCGGCGGCGGCACCGGGAGAATGTGTAGCACACAGGTAAGTTGTTTATCAAGTTAACCACCTATTTCTAGGTAATGTCAGGATAGACAGACATCCAATGTTTTGCGTTAGCGTGATCTGCTGAAAACAACAAATGCGTCAGCTACCTAGATTTCCAGGTCGCAAAGAGAGAACTTTGACAAAAAAAAAGAAAAAAAACCCACAATGCAACAAAATATCAAATGTTACATCACTTGAGAATATTAAAGCAAAGTCCTGGTCTAATTTCTATGTTTCCTAACCTTAGACATAGAGACCTGTGAAAGCTGCTAAACCCATATGCACACACACGCATACGGACACAACGCAAACGCATACACACACTTTTACACTCATCATTTGCTGCTGCTACTCTGATCTTTATTTGCGTCTTATCTATCCTGATGTCTAGTCACTTTACCCTGCCTTCATGTACATGTCTACCTGTAACTCTCCACATTGATCTGGTACTGATGCTCCCTGTATATAGCTCCATTCTTATGTATTTTATTTGTATTCCTCTTGTTACTATTTTACGGTAACGTCTCCACCACTTGTATTCGGAGCATGTGATTTTTTTTTTTTACCATGAATGCATCTGTATTTTAACACCATAAGCATCTCAGCTGAGGTAAGATCTCCTCCTGTAATGTTGTGCTGATTCTGCTACACTTACTGTCCTCCTCCAGTGGTTGGAACTCATACATGATGTTGCTACATTGCAGCCAATGTATAAAAAAATAAATAAATAAAAGACCCTTCACTGTGGTCACTCCTCGGGGTATTTGTCTCGTGTCCACTATACATTTACATTTAGCGACGTTTTCTCTATTTGAAATGATACCATTAGAAATAGGAAAAGCTTTCACACATTTGAGATTGTGTGTGTGTGGGAGAATAATTTGCTAATAAATTGAAAGAAAATACAAGGCTGATAATGGCAAGATCAGTGTGTGGGTTTGTCTTTTCCATTAGACAATTCATTTGGCTAACCATGTTGAAGGATACCAGACATGTTGAAGGATACCAGCCCTACCCTTGTAATGAAGGTAGCCCTTAAGGATGACATGCACAGGGGAGACATTATTAGCAAATATCACTATCACAAAGTTGTGCAGAAAGGAATATTTACATGTTTTATTTTGATTTCAAAATACATGTCGCTTGAAATAAAGTTAATGTGTTTGCTTTATGTTATGTATAATCCTGGTGTAATTACTATCTGTTCCACGTTATCACCACAAGGTGTCAGCACTAGCATTTGTATTATAATCTAGCTTTACTTAATGCAAGCAAACCAGTAGCTAGTTCTCATAACGTGAGGTCGATAATACATGCCTGACAAGCTAGCGATTTATTAAAATACCGTTTCTTAACTGAAACTAATAGGGCAATACACCTGGGTAAAATATAGTTGCATTTTGAAGGAAGCAGAAGACGACCTAGGAGAGACATATTGGTGAGGGGGGAGAGAGGGGTTGATGTAAACATTGTGACTGTCAAACATTGGATTTGTATGCTAGCTACATTTAGTTATATTGTTGGCTGTTGTGAGAGAAATTCATCTAGCTGGCTAACAAGGTGAACAGATCTTTCTCTACCACGCAGCTCTGAGGTTATATGCCAAATGTAGCCAACACCACCAGAGCAAACGGATAATAAACAGGAAATAAACATTATCTGAACATTTTGTTTAGAGAATCTGGTAGAAACAAGTCAATGTTTGTATATAACTAATTTGTTCATTTTTTGGGGGTTTGATAAATAAATAAGAGCCTGTTATTTTGTGCTAGCTAGCTGTCTAGCTAGCTAGCTATTCTGCCCTACCAGGCAAAAAGGCAGTAACTGCCCATTTGGTTGAAAATTAGTTCATGTCATTTTTGCTACATTAAATACATGCTTAATCATGTGGACAAGTATCCTGTCTCTTGTATTGTGTTTTGGAGAAAATGGGGGTCATGTTAAAAGTAACTGCATAAAGTTATTGTGAAACCAAGGTAAATAAATGATTTTTCTTCTCGGTTCCACACTATGAGCAGTTACTTCCTTTTTGCTTGGTAGGCCAGTATTATGGTGAGCTGCAGTGCCAGCTGTTTACTGGGGAATCTCTTGGTTGCGCATGCATATACAATAGAATGTGTTATTGCTTTGACAGATGAACAGGTCTATACTAAGTATTGAAGGGATAGGAAAGGAGTAGTAAACCTATAATATTCATTACAGTCTCTTAATGTCATCTAAAAAAACAACATATCACCGTTTACAGTGGGAGTATGACGGAAGCCTAGCAAAACTATTCATCAGCTAGGCTACTTCAACATCCCCTCCACCCTCCCCCTTTTCCTCATTTTAATATGTGCTGTCTTCAAAGGGCAGACTGGTAGGATTACTTTGCTGGAGGAGAAGGTGCACATTTCTACTGAAGCCTTAATCTCTGCTTGTGTAATTTACTTGTGGGAGAAAAATAAATAAACAATATAACAATAAATAAACACAACACAACGCACATCAGCCAATTATTTCCGAAAAAATATGTTGCCTGGAGCTATGAATGATGTTGTGCTTTGTTTTCCTCCCGTTGCTCCAAATGTCCACTGATCTCAAGCAGACACTTTTAATTCTACCTACCCATCTTAATTGCTATCTGGACGCAGCCAGTCAAGAAGGCAAGCTGCCCCATTGGGGGGTGCAAGGGAAGTTAGAGACCAGATCAGTCTCTGAGACCCAGGTAATTAACTAAATATAGACAAACAGGAGAGTGGAAGTAAAACAGCTCAACTCTGTTCATTCATTTCCAAAAGCCGGATGGATGGATGGAAGAAACCTTTAACCAATGGAATTAAACAGAATAACATGGATGTATGCAGTGGAAAATAAATATAATTTATTGGACCTCTTTTACCCTTTCTACTAAACTTGGTAATGCTTGACTGGTGGTAAGCAGAGAACCCTATTCTGTTGGTAAGAAAGCCCCTGGGTAAAAGTCATTGAGCAGTGGAGGATGAGGGGATGAGAGAGGGAGAAGAGAGAGAGAGATATGCAGAAGCTACTGGTAATTACAGCGGTAGTTATGGCTGACCTGCCGCCCAGGAACTCGGCTCACAGAACACACTCACATTTCGTCCAATTAGAGTTTGAGTTCTGCCACCCTGAGAAATATTCAAACGGTTACATCTCCGACAAACGAGGAGAGAAGATTCTGACGTTATCAGGACAGAGGTGACAACTGGCAACACATATGGAATATAAATAACAACTGGGATGATGACACACACACACACAAGACCGTTGTCTTTGTCTCATGTTCAAACAAGGCCTTTTGTTCTCTGGTAAAATTTCCTGGGGTCAACCTGAGTGGTGTTATTGTTTGACTAGAGTTCAGAGGAATTTGTCTGGTTGTTTAGTCCCGTATCACACCTGTGTGGTGTGAGACGTTACAGACACGGTTGATTTTCACCAATGGGCTGTTACGATGACCGTATTAGTGCCACACTGGCAGTCACGAGTCATGACAGCAGTCAAATTCCAAGTAACCGTTTAGTCACGGTAAATAGGCTTCTCCAAGCTCTGAATCTGCTGATGGTCATTAGTAGCCTACCGAACTTGCTAACTGCCTGGTATTCAGCACTCTATTGTCCCTTTAACCAATAAAACACTTAATGAGAGCCTATGAGCAACATTTCTATAGGCTATGCAATTGCGTGAGAAAACAGAGTGATGGCCTTTATTAAAAAGAGGATGATCTGTAGGCGTAACCTACTATTTATTTCTCAACTTTACTAAATGTTAAGCACATAGCTTCTCTGTATGACAAGAGTATAGCCTACCTGGCTGGCATGAAAATTAACCACGGGAAAAGCGTCCTCCATTTGCTATTTAAGTGCCGAGATTACATTTTAAAAACATTGTGCTATGTTAGCAGAGCTGAAAACTGTTGTGCTGATTAAAGTAGCAAAAAACTGGCCAAGTTGAGTATCTGAAGCATCAACATTTGTGGGTTCGATTACAGGCTCAAAATGGCCAGAAACAAAGTACTTTCTTCTGAAACTCGTCAGTCTATTCTTGTTCTGAGAAATGAAGTATATTCCATGCAGAAATTGCCAAGAAACTGAAGGTCTCGTACAAGTTCATATTATGGCATGAACAGCTCAAATAAGCAAAGAGAAACGACTGTCCATCATTACTTTTAGACATGAAGGTCAGTCAATACAGAATATTTCAAGAACTTTGAACATGTCTTCAAGTGCAGTCACAAAAACCATCAAGCGCTATGATGAAACTGGCTCTCATGAGGACTGCCACAGGAAAGGAAGACCCAGAGTTACCTCTGCTGCAGAGGATAAGTTTGTTAAGAGTTCCCAGCTTCAGAAATTGCAACCCAAATAAATGCTTCACAGAGTCCAAGTAACCGACATCTCAACATCAACTGTTCAGAGGAGACTGTGTGAATCAGGCCTTCATGGTCGAATTGCAGCAAAAAAAAACACTACTAAATGACACCAATAAGAAGAGACTTTCTTGGGCCAAGAAACACGAGCAATCGACATTAGACTGGTGGAACTCTGTCCTTTGGTCTGATAAACCCAAATTTGAGGATGATCACCGCATGTGTAGTTCCCACATGAAGCATGGAGGAGGAGGTGTATTGGTGTAGGGGTGCTTTGCTAGTGACACTGTCTGTGGTTTACTTAGAATTCAAGGCACACTTAACCAGCATGGCTACCACAGAATTCTGCAGCGATACAGCATCCCATCAGGTTTGCGCTTAGTGGGACTATCATTGTTTTTTCAACTGGACAATAACCCAACACACCTCCAGGCGGTGTAAGCGCTATTTGACCAAGGAGAGTGATGGAGTGCTGCATCAGATTACCTGGCCTCCACAATCACCAAACCTCAACCCAATTGAGATGGTTTGGGATGAGTTGGACCGCAGAGTGAAAGAAAAGCAGCCAACCAATGCTCAGCATATGTGGGAACTCCTTCAAGACTGTTGGAAAAGCATTTCAGGTGAAGCTGGTTGAGAGAATGCCAAGAGTGTAAAGCTGTCATCAACACAAAGGCTGGCTACTTCAAAATAATATAAAATATATTTTGATTTGATTTACACTTTTTGGGTTAATACATGATTCAATGTGTTATTTCATAGTTTTGATGTCTTCACTATTAGAAAATAGTAAAACATAAAGAAAAACCCTTGAATGATATATACAGTACCAAACGTATGACTGGTACTGTGTATATATACAGTGGGGAGAACAAGTATTTGATAAACTACCAATTTTGCAGGTTTTCCTACTTACAAAGCATGTAGAGGTCTGTAAAAGCAGAACTTAATATTTGGTACAGAAATCTTTGTTTGCAATTACAGAGATCATACGTTTCCTGTAGTTCTTGACCAGGTTTGCACACACTGCAGCAGGGATTTTGGCCCACTCCTCCATTACAGACCTTCTCCAGATCCTTCAGGTTTCGGGGCTGTCACTGGGGAATACGAACTTTCAGCACCCTCGAAAGATTTTCTATTGGGTTCAGGTCTGTAGACTGGCTAGGCCACTCCAGGACCTTACCTTGAGATGCTTCTTACGGAGCCACTCCTTAGTTGCCCTGGCAGTGTGTTTCGGGTCGTTGTCATGCTGGAAGACCCAGCCACGACCCATCTTCAATGCTCTTACTGAGGGAAGGAGGTTGTTGGCCAAGATCTCACAATACATGGCCCCATCCATCCTCCCCTCAATATGGTGCAGTCGTCCTGTCCCCTTTGCAGAAAAGCATCCACAAAGAATGATGTTTCCACCTCCATGCTTCACGGTTGGGATGGTGTTCTTGGGTTGTACTCATCCTTCTTCCTCCAAACACGGCGAATGGAGTTTAGACCAAAAAGCTCTATTTTTGTCTCATCAGACCACATGACCTTCTCCCATTCCTCCTCTGGATCATCCAGATGGTCATTGGCAAACTTCAGATGGGCCTGGACATGCACTGACTTGAGCAGGGGTACCTTGCGTACGCTAAAGGATTTTAATCCATGACGGTGTAGTGTGTTACTAATGGTTTTCTTAGAGAATGTGGTCCCAGCTCTCTTCAGGTCATTGACCAGGTCCTGCCGTGTAGTTCTGGGCTGATCCCTCACCTTCCTCATGATCATTGATGCCTCACGAGGTGAGATCTTGCATGGAGCCCCAGTCCGAGTGTGATTGACCGTCATCTTGAACTTCTTCCATTTTCTAATAATTGCACCAACAGTTGTTGATTTCTCACCAAGCTGCTTGCCTATTGTCCTGTAGCCCATCCCAGCCTTGTGCAGGTCTACAATTTTATCCCTGATGTCCTTACACAGCTCTCTGGTCTTGGCCATTGTGGAGAGGTTGGCCTCTGTTTGATTGAGTGTGTGGACAGGTGTCTTTTATACAGGTAACGAGTTCAAACAGGTAATGAGTGGAGAACAGGAGGGCTTTTTAAAGAAAAACTAACAGGTCTGTGAGAGACGGAATTCTTACTGGTTGGTAGGTGATCAAATACTTTTGTCATGCAATAAAATGGAAATTAATTACTTAATCATACAATGTGATTTTCTGGATTTTGTTTTAGATTCTGTCTCTCGCAGTACCGATGATAAAAATTACAGACCTCTACATGCTTTGTAAGTAGGAAAACCTGCACAATCGGCAGTGTATCAAATACTTGTTCTGGAAATGCAGACAATTACATTGATGGAAGCTACAATCTATAAAGCTGATATACCCCCTAGGAAAAAAACATGAATTGTAGCATGGGGCAGAAATAATGCAGTGCGACTTGAGTTTCGCCATCACCTAGAAGACTGTGTCCCCTTTTCTCAACAGAGGGAGGGAGAGCGGAGGGATGGTGAGTCAGGTGAGAGGCGGCCTCACCGCTGCTCCCTCCCTCCCGTCAGACACAGGCCATCAGTCCAGAAAAAATGTATATACACAGTGCCTTTGGAAAGTATTCAGACCACTTGACCTTTTCCACATTTTGGTAGGTTACAGCCTTATTCAAAAATGTATTAAATTGTTTTTTCCCTCATCAATCTGCACACAATACCCCATAAAGAAAAGAAAAAACAGGATTTTAGAAATGTTTGCATGAAGAACCTTTGGCAGTGATTTCAGGAGAAGACCAAATAGCAATAATAGCAATAAGCAATAAGTATTACTGCTACTTAAGTAATACAATACAATCTGAAACAACTTTTACACAATGAGTGAAGTAAAACCATCCATCATATTAATTTGGGGTTCTGGAACATGATTTTCATGCTTTCATTGCACAATCAAACACAGATTATGAACTGGGTGGCTCGAGCCCCAAATGATGATTGGCTGAAAGCTGTGGCATATGAGACTGTATACCACAGGTATGACAGAACATTTATTTTTACTGTTCTAATTATACGCTCGTAACCGATTTATAATAGCAATAAGGCACCTCGGTGGTTTGTGGTATATGGCCAATATACCACACCCCCTTGGCCTTATTGCTTAATTAGATCTCTGTCCTTCTGTGGCTTGAAAGATTCCCTGTGGGGATATAAATTATGCTGTGTTGTCATGCAAGGCAGGCCTCTCTCTGCTGTAAAGCCTATCATCTCTCTGTGCACCGCCTGCAGTAGGCAGCTTGATCTTCTACATAAGAGGATATGCTGCAGTAGCTACCTTGTGCTAGGACACTGCTGCACTGAAGGACACACTTCACACACCAAGACATGCGCTGCCACCGACCCACTTCGTTTCACCGACCAACAGTGCTGGCTACCTTAGTTCGGCCTGCCTTGAATGCTAAGACACAGGGATCCCAATAAACACTTTGGTCACGTATAAGCGCTAAAAGTAGCTCTCCCACCAGGCGACTGCAGGTACACGCTGTCCTCCTTTGGCTATGAATTATGAACATGACAACCAAGGAGAGACAAGGAGAGGGAGAGACAGAGAGGGAAAGAGATGTAGAGTTCTTTTCACTCCATTCACTTCTCTTTTCTTTGTGAGTGGGCACTGTAACCTTGGGAGGATAGCGTGAGTCATCGCTGCACTTCAGCAGACCTTGGCCAGCCAGGCTGTTTAGTGCTGAGGTTGGAGAAGAAACGGCCTGGTTTCAACTGACAGACTAACAAACAGGGCCCTCTGGCCATAGTCCCAAAAACTACATTGGGACACTGGCGCACAGTCAGACAAGGACGCATAGTCACTGCGACTCACAGAGAGGCATAGCAGCAGTAACAGACACATAAAACACAGACAAACAGTCCAAAGCAGGGACACAGACCCAGACAGATGAGCCACAGACAGGTCTGATGTGTTGCGACGTTGTCTGCCATGTTCAGTTGTGTCACTCTATCCTGACACTGGGAGACAGTTCTGTTTAGGCTCCTATTCACAGTAATTATTCATCATGATCTCATGTATATTTCATACATCATCATCAGTACAGTCAGCTCATTTTGGTAGAAGTTTTGATGAACTCCTCAATGAGGTCATTGAGTCCAAGTTAAATAAGTTGTCCTTTACATAACTCAAGTTAATCTTGCTTGAATAGAGTAGCATTTAAACTTGTGTTGATTTTTTTTTTTTTAAGATCAACTTCGCTACAGGTGTCATCTTAGAAATACAATATTTTCCTTGCTCGATTTCTCTGTGTGTGTGTGTGTGTGTAATGTGCTTGTGTTAATTCCAGCCCAGTCCCAGCTGTCAGTCATCCTCCAGTGTGTTCCAGCCGTGACAGGCTGAGGTTAATACCCTCTCTAATATTCATCCCCAGATCTTTGAAGTGATCCCATCCACCACGCCTCAGATAAAAGCATCAATACACAACAAGCGGGAGAAAGAAAAACAGCCCTCTCATTTTAAGGCACTTAACCTTTCCTGTCTTGGCAAACCAAAGTGGACATGGGTCATTTAGATCAGCAAGTGAAAAGAAAATGGTAATTTCCAAGCGAGTAAAACGATGACAATAAGGGAGAAAGACTGTTTTGTTTTTTATGTTTGAATTATGATCTCCAATTTCAAAAGGCCCTGCTCGTCTCCTGTGGCAGGCTGAGTGTGTTTTAATGATGAGGATGGGGAGAGATATAAAAGAGCCACGGTGGAACAATAGCACTGACTAGTCCCTTTATTTATTTATTTATTAGCGTTTATTCCCGTTCCAGCTAAGCCTTTAATTTTTACACAAATGCAAATAGTATGCAACTGTCACTATGTTAATGCATTGGCTTTCATGCTCTCTCTCTCATCAATCTAGCATTATTCAGCTGATATTATACCGACATCATCTTAAACTCAAGAAATAGAACTGAGCTGGACTTGAAAACTGCTCGGCGTTGAGTCAACACAATGAGCGCATACTATGGACGTGTTTGACAAGCGTCTGGCGCTTTCAATTTTAATAATTCAATGAGTGGAAAGGTTTTGGTTTTCAAGGTCATTCACCTAGTAGTCTATAAGGGATGCTCTCAACTTTTACTTTACTACAACCTAAGTCTTACATGGCAACCTGGTCTCAGAGCATTTCGTATTATTCTTTACGTTAATCCGAGACACTCCATTTAGTGTAATATGTTACGTTTTGTATGGTATGCAATAATACCGCTAAATGTACAATATGTTACAAATTTTCAAACGTACAATATGTTACGAATTTGTAAAATGTATGACTTGTTACGAATTCTAGCTAGGTAGCTAGGTGACTATCGTTAGCTAGGCTAGGGGTTAAGTTTGAGTTAGGTTAAAGGGGAAGGGTTAGGGAAAGGGTTAGCTAACATGCTAAGTAGTTGTGAAGTAGCAAAAAGAGTAGTAAGTAGTTGAAAAAATGGTAATTAGCTAAAATGCTAAAGT
Organism: Oncorhynchus masou masou; assembly: GCF_036934945.1. Lineage (NCBI taxonomy): Eukaryota > Metazoa > Chordata > Actinopteri > Salmoniformes > Salmonidae > Oncorhynchus > Oncorhynchus masou. The sequence continues at coordinate 32,741,861 of NC_088226.1, read as the reverse complement.
TGTCGTTGAAGAAACACGCAACATTTGGGTTGCTAGACGTTTGCATTATACGCCCACTAACCACCCTACTTTCATATTTACCTTAAGTAACCATCTGTCTTATACAACCATTAAAAAAACGTAGCATATCATACCAATTTGGGAGTTCCAGATGTACATTTACTATATTATGTCTAGTCTATGAGACCAGGCTGTACATGGTGACGAGTGCTGTAGCTTAGATGTTCTGATGGGTGCCAGAGAAAGAAAAACATTCAAACCAATGAAAAATATCCTAGAAATCAGTGTGTGTTTGTGAGAGTGTTATCTTCATCCTGTCCAGATGCTCCTCTCTCAGGGGACACTTAAGACCACTAGAGTAGGCCACTCTCTGGCCATCTGGGACTCTGATAGGTTACCAGGTGATTTCCAGGAATTATAGGTGATTTCCAGGGATTATAGGTAACGTATTATGTATTTTTCATGAAAACACACACACCAAGTGCACAATCTAGGCCCAAAACACACATTAGCCCGGATGTAAACACCATCTGGCTATGCAGGGTTGTTTCCCTGCAGAGTGCAGACCAGACCAGGGACCAGACAGCAGTGCCTCCATCTCCCCTCATCAGAGCGCTATACTGTATGAGAGAGTATTCAATTAAATGAGTACCTGACCAAACAAGACAGACCCACTAGGGAAGACAGTGACAGAAGACATGATTTCCACATCCCATGAAGAACTGTGTTAACATGTTTCATACAAGGCACAACATGCCTGTTACACCAGCCAATACGGCAGGGAGCCCAATTTATACATGTGAAGATATCAACAAACCATATTGCCCAATGGTGACTATGGCTCGAGGTTGACAGTTAATGATATTAATGGGCCATTCAGGCCTTAGGTGACATTGATCTCATAGCCCTTAGCTACAGTACAGGAGAATAGAGGGGTTAATGTGTTTCACCAATAGGCCTATGTACTGTAACTGAACAACTAATGTCATTAAAATCAATAACAGATTAAAACCTCTCAGCACAAGACAGACAGACCCTGAGGCATGCCACACAGCTGTTAGGAAAATGATAAATAAAAATGGTTGTTACTGGAAGCTGTCTAATACTGGAGGACTTAGTCTCGGAGAACCTTACTGTAGTTAGCTACTGTATTTATGCTAATGGCAGAAACCAGAGGGGTGGTTGGAGTGGCAGGTAGCCTCGCAGTTAAAAGCATTGGGCCAATAACAGAAAGGTCACTGGTTCAAATCCCCCGATCCAACAATGTGAAAAATCTGTTTATGTCCCCTTGAGCAAGGCACTTAAGCCTAATTGCTCCTGTAAGTCGCTTTGGATAAGAGCATCTGCTAAATTACTAAAATGTAAGTAGAGGAAAACTTTAATAAACTGGCCTCTGAAAAATATAATGAACTATGATTATTTGCTCAGCTAAAACAGCTCCGCAGGTCATATATTCCGTTTCCAAACGCTTCCACAATTTCCTGATGGCTACATGACGCAATTGTTATGTACTTGAGTGAAGACCCAAAAGCGGTTTTAACAGAAAACAGAGTTCTTTAATGAAAAAACAGGAATGGCATAAATCCTCTTCCAACGTGGTCAGTGGAACAAAAAGAACGTTAGTATAATGCAGGATGCACCTGCCAGGCAGACTCCGACAGGATAGGACAAGGTGGAAGCAAACGCGACGACAGCTTGCTTCTGGCATCAAAAAACACAAACAAGAATCAGACACTGAAAGTAGCAGGAACAGAGAGAGAAATAGAGACCTAATCAGAGGGGGAAGAGAGAACAGGTGTGAAAGAGTGAATGAGCTAGTTAGAGGAGATGTAGAACAGCTGAAGAATGAGAGACAGAGAAGGTAACCTAAAAAGACCAGCAGAGAGAGACAGAGTGAAGAGAAAGGACAGGAACAGACATAACAAGACATGACAGTACCCCCCCCCACTCACCGAGCGCCTCCTGGCGCACTCGAGGAGGAAACCTGGCGGCAACGGAGGAAATCATCGATCAGCGAACGGTCCAGCACGTCCCGAGAGGGAACCCAACTCCTCTCCTCAGGACCGTACCCCTCCCAATCCACTAGGTACTGATGACCACGGCCCCGAGGGCGCATGTCCAAAATCTTACGAACCCTGTAGATGGGTGCGCCCTCGACAAGGATGGGGGGGGGAGGGACGAGCGGGGGCGCGAAGAACGGGCTTAACACAGGAGACATGGAAGACCGGGTGAACGCGACGAAGATAGCGCGGGAGAAGAAGTCGCACTGCGACAGGATTAATGACCTGGGAAATACGGAACGGACCAATGAACCGCGGGGCCAACTTGCGAGAAGCTGTCTTAAGGGGAAGGTTCTGAGTGGAGAGCCATACTCTCTGACCGCAACAATATCTAGGACTCTTGGTCCTACGCTTATTAGCGGCCCTCACAGTCTGCGCCCTATTACGGCAAAGTGCCGACCTGACCCCCTTCCAGGTGCGCTCGCAACGCTGGACAAAAGCCTGAGCGGAGGGGACGCAGGACTCGGCGAGCTGAGATGAGAACAGCGGAGGCTGGTACCCGAGGCTACACTGAAAAGGGGATAGACCGGTAGCAGACGAGGAAGCGAGTTGTGGGCGTACTCTGCCCAGGGAGCTGTTCTGACCAAGACGCAGGGTTACGAAAAGAAAGACTGCGTAAATGCGACCAACAGTCTGATTGGCCCGTTCGGCTTGACCGTTAGACTGGGGATGAAAGCCGGACGAGAGACTGACGGAAGCCCCAATCAAACGGCAAAACTCCCTCCAAAATTGAGACGTGAACTGCGGGCCTCTGTCGGAAACGACGTCAGACGGAAGGCCATGAATTCGGAAAACATTCTCGATAATGATCTGAGCCGTCTCCTTAGCAGAAGGGAGCTTATCGAGAGGAATGAAATGAGCCGCCTTAGAGAATCTATCGACAACCGTAAGAATAACTGTCTTCCCCGCTGATGAAGGCAGTCCGGTGATAAAATCTAAAGCGATGTGAGACCACGGTCGAGAGGGAATGGGAAGCGGTCTGAGACGGCCGGCAGGAGGAGAGTTCCCAGATTTAGTCTGCGCGCAGACCGAACAAGCGCGACAAATCGACGCGCGTCACGTTCCCGAGTGGGCCACCAGAAACGCTGGCGAATGGAAGCGAGCGTACCCCGAACGCCGGGGTGGCCGGCTAACTTGGCAGAGTGGGCCCACTGAAGAACGGCCGGACGAGTAGGAACGGGAACGAACAGAAGGTTCCTAGGACAAGCTCGCGGCGACGGAGTGTGAGCGAGTGCTTGCTTTACCTGCCTCTCAATTCCCCAGACAGTCAACCTGACAACACGCCCGTCAGGGAGAATCCCCTCGGGGTCGGTGGAGACCTCAGAAGAACTGAAGAGACGAGATAAAGCATCAGGCTTGGTGTTTTTGAGCCCGGACGATAAGAAATAACAAACTCGAAACGAGCGAAAAACAGAGCCCAACGAGCCTGACGCGCATTAAGTCGTTTGGCTGAACGGATGTACTCAAGGTTCCTATGGTCAGTCCAAACGACAAAAGGAACAGTCGCCCCCTCCAACCACTGTCGCCATTCGCCTAGGGCTAAGCGGATGGCGAGCAGTTCCAGCGATTACCAACATCATAGTTACGTTCTGACGGCGATAAGCGATGAGAGAAAAACGCGCAAGGATGGACCTTGCCGTCAGAGAGAGAGCGCTGAGAAAGAATGGCTCCCACGCCCACCTCTGACGCGTCAACCTCAACAACAAACTGTCTAGAGATGTCAGGTGTAACAAGAATAGGAGCGGATGTAAAACGATTCTTAAGAAGATCAAAAGCTCCCTGGGAGGAAACGGACCACTTAAAGCACGTCTTAACAGAAGTAAGGGCTGTGAGGGGAGCTGCCACCTGACAAATTACGGATGAAACGACGATAGAAATTAGCGAAGCCCAGAAAGCGCTGCAGCTCGACGCGTGACTTAGGAACGGGCCAATCAATGACAGCCTGGACCTTAGCGGGATCCATCTTAATGCCCTCAGCGGAAATAACGGAACCGAGAAAAGGGACAGAGGCGGCATGAAAAATGCACTTCTCAGCCTTCACATAAAGACAGTTCTCCAAAAGGCGCTGGAGGACGCGTCGCACGTGCTGAACATGAATCGAGAGAGACGGTGAAAAAATCAGGATATCGTCCATGTAAACGAAAACAAAAATGTTCAGCATGTCTCTCAGGACGTCGTTAACTAGTGCCTGAAAGACAGCTGGAGCGTTAACGAGGCCGAAAGGAAGAACCCGGTATTCAAAGTGCCCTAACGGAGTGTTAAACGCCGTCTTCCACTCGTCCCCCTCCCTGATGCGCACGAGATGGTAGGCGTTACGAAGGTCCAATTTGGTGAAAAACCTGGCTCCCTGCAGGATCTCGAAGGCTGAAGACATAAGAGGAAGCGGATAACGATTCTTAACTGTTATGTCATTCAGCCCTCGATAATCCACGCATGGGCGCAGGGACCCGTCCTTCTTCTGAACAAAAAAAAACCCCGCTCCGGCGGGAGAGGAGGAGGAGACTATGGTACCGGCGTCGAGCGAAACCGACAAATAATCCTCGAGAGCCTTACGTTCGGGAGCCGACAGAGTATAATCTACCCCGGGGGAGTAGTTCCCGGAAGGAGATCAATACTACAGTCATACGACCGGTGTGGAGGGAGAGAAGTGGCCTTGGAACGACTGAACACCGTGCGCAGATCGTGATACTCCTCCGGCACCCCTGTCAAATCGCCAGGCTCCTCCTGTGAAGAAGAGACAGAGGAAACAGGAGGGATAGCAGACATTAAACAGGTCACATGACAAGAAACATTCCAGGATAGGATAGTATTACTAGACCAATTAATAGAAGGGTTATGGCGCACTAGCCAGGGATGACCCAAAACAACAGGTGTAAAAGGTGAACGAAAAATTAAAAAAGAAATGGTTTCGCTATGATTACCAGAGACAGTGAGGGTTAAAGGCAGCGTCTCACGCTGAATCTTGGGGAGAGAACTACCATCTAAAGCGAACAAGGCCGTGGGCTCCCTAACTGTCTGAGAGGAATGTCATGTTCCCGAGCCCAGGTCTCGTCCATAAAACAGCCCTCCGCCCCAGAGTCTATCAAGGCACTGCAGGAAGCAGATGAACCGGGCCAGCGGAGATGGACCCGGAAAAGTAGTGCGTGATCCAGAAGGAGAGGCCTGAGTAGTTGCGCTCACCAGTAGCCCTCCTCTTACTGATGAGCTCTGGCTTTTACTGGACATGAGGTGACAAAATGACCAGCGGAGCCGCAGTAGAGACAGAGGCGATTGGTGATTCTCCGTTCCTTCTCCTTGGCCGAGATGCGGATACCCCCAGCTGCATAGGCTCAGCATCCGAGCCGGCGGAGGAGGGTGGCAGTGATGCGGCAGGTGGCAGTGATGTGGAGAGGGGAGCAGCGGAGAACGCGAGCTCCTTTCCACGAGCTCGGCGACGAAGATCAAACCGTCGCTCTATGCGAATAGCGAGAGCTATTAAGGAGTCCAGACTGGAAGGAACCTCCCGGGAGAGGATCTCGTCCTTAACCTCGACGAGGAGACCCTCCAGAAAACGAGCGAGCAAAGCCGGCTCGTTCCAGTCACTTGAGGCAGCGCGAGAGTGCGAAACTCAATAGAATAATCCGTTATGGATCGATTCCCCTGACATAGGGAAGACAGGGCCCTGGAAGCCTCCTCCCCAAAGACAGAACGGTCAAAAACCCGTATCATCTCCTCCTTAAAGTCTTGATACTGGTTAATACACTCAGCCCTCGCCTCCCAGACTGCCGTGCCCCACTCACGCGCCCGTCCGGTAAGGAGAGAAATGACGTAGGCGATGCGGGCTGCGCTCCTGGAGTAAGTGTTGGGCTGGAGAGAGAACACCACATCACACTGAGTGAGGAATGAGCGGCACTCAGTGGGCTCCCCAGAGTAACACGGCGGGTTGTTGATCCTGGGCTCCGGAGACTCGGAAACCCTGGAAGTGGGCGGTGGATCGAGGTGGAGTTGGTGAACCTGTCTTGTGAGGTCGGAGACTTGGACGGCCAGGGTCTCAACGGCATGTCGAGCAGCAGACAATTCCTCCTCGTGTCTGCCTAGCATCGCTCCCTGGATCTCGACGGCGGAGTGAAAAGGGTCCGGAGCCGCTGGGTCCATTCTTGGTCTGATTCTTCTGTTATGTACTTGAGTGAAGACCCAAAAGCGGTTTTAACAGAAAACAGAGTTCTTTAATGAAAAAACAGGAATGGCATAAATCCTCTTCCAACGTGGTCAATGGAACAAAAAGAACGTTAGTATAATGCAGGATGCACCTGCCAGGCAGACTCCGACAGGATAGGACAAGGTGGAAGCAAACGCGACGACAGCTTGCTTCTGGCATCAAAAAACACAAACAAGAATCAGACACTGAAAGTAGCAGGAACAGAGAGAGAAATAGAGACCTAATCAGAGGGGGAAGAGAGAACAGGTGTGAAAGAGTGAATGAGCTAGTTAGAGGAGATGTAGAACAGCTGAAGAATGAGAGACAGAGAAGGTAACCTAAAAAGACCAGCAGAGAGAGACAGAGAGAAGAGAAAGGACAGGAACAGACATAACAAGACATGACAGCAATAGCTTTGGATACTTTCAAAAAGTCAAAAAAGGTTTGTCTTAATGTCATTCACACAAACCACAACGTACCACTTTTACCAATCTGTCAAGACACCTTCTCACTGAAACGTGACAACACAATTAATTCATACTGACACTGTTTACAATCAAAACTTTGATAGGTATTTGCATCGGTAGTTAGTTACAAAACATTTGAATTGACAAAACCTTGAACTTTCTCTGTCCTCTTGACCCTGTAATGTACCAACTTTTTAAAGGCCACGCTGTGAGCGTGTAGAATAAATGCAATGAATGTGAGTGTCTCAACCAGCAATAATATATACAGCTTTGTCCCACTGTATCTTACAGCATTGCCCAAAGCTGAGAACTCAGAGATTTGATAATACTGCCATCTAGTGGTGGGTTGAACAGCTGAAGACTGTATTTTATCGATCACATGAATGAACCTGCAGTGCCATGCACCGCCAGTAGGTGTAGCCCTAGAGCAGCAACAGCTTGTTACAAACGTATACAGTCAATGGAGGCAACACACACATGACAACACGGCTTTCAACATTCCTATCATATTATGTAGGTCAGATGAGCTGTGAGTCGTGATACATTTCCTCGCACACACTTGTACACATGCACGAACTCCACATGCGAACACAGAGGTAGGGTGGCAGGTAGCCTAGCGGTTAAGAACGTTAAGCCAGTAACCGAAAGGTCGCTGGTCCGAATCCCCGAGCCGGCAAGGTGGAACGATATGCCGTTCTGCCCTTAAACAAGCCAATTTATCCCAAACAACAACTGCATCCAGGGCGCTGTTGATTGATTGGTTGGGTTAAATGCAGAAGACATGTCGGTTGAATGCATTCAGCTGTGCAACTGACTAGGTAGTCCCTTTTTTACCACACACACACACACTCAATCACTCTCCAGTTCTGCTACGGGTCTCAGGTTGCGACTATATGGGCAGACAGACAGTGTGTATAGCGCTCAGAGCAGACAGCTGTCCTCACTAGTGAATATAGAGACAGCCTGACTCAATCTCTCTCTCTCTGCTTGCCTACTACAGCTCTCTGTATAAAAGGGCAATACTGCACAGCACTGTGTAGTGGCTGCGTAGATAGATGGAGTTGTCCATGATAGATGGAGCAATAAAAGAGTAATATAGGCCTAAATATTAATTTTGTCTCTGGCTAATTGGGAAATACTGGATTTATTGGGACAATACATACAGTTGAAGTTGGAAGTTTACATACACTTAGGTTGGAGTCCTTAAAACTCGTTTTCAAACCACTCCACTTATTTCTTGTTAACAAACTATAGTTTTGGCAAGACGGTTAGGACATCTACATTGTGCATTACACAAGTCATTTTTCCAACAATTGTTTAAAGACAGAATATTTCACTGTATCACAATTCCAATGGGTCAGAAGTTTACTTACACTAAGTTGACTGTGCCTTTAAACAACTTGAAAATTCCAGAAAATGATGACATGGCTTTAGAAGCTTCTGATAAGCTGATTGACATAATTTGAGTCAATTGGAGGTGTACCTGTGGATGTATTTCAAGGCCTACCTTCAAACTCAGTGCCTCTTTGCTTGACATCATGGGAAAATCAAAAGAAATCAGCCAAAACCTCAGAAAATAAATTTTAGACCTCCACATGTCTGGTTTATCCTTGGGAGCAATTTCCAAGCGGCTGAAGGTACAGCGTTCATCTGTACAAACAATAGTATGCAAGTATAAACACCATGGGACCATCCAGCCGCCATACCGCTCAGGAAGGAGACGCGTTCGGTCTCCTAGAGATCGTGCGAAAAGTGCAAATCAATCCCAGAACAACAGCAAAGGACCTTGTGAAGATGCTGGAGGAAACAGGTTCAAAAGTATCTATATCCACAGTAAAACAAGTCCTATTTCGACTTAACTTGGAAAGCCGCTCAGCAAGGATGAAGCCACTGCTCCATAACCGCCATAAAAAAGCCAGATTACGGTTTGCAACTGCACTTTCTTGGAAAATGTCCTCTGGTCTGATGAAACAGAAATAGAACTGTTTGGCCATAATGACCATCATTTTGTTTGGAGGAAGAAGGGGGAGGCTTGCAAGCTGAAGAACAGCATCTCAACTGTGAAGCACGGGGGTGCTTTGCTGCAGGAGGGACTGGTGCACTTCACAAAATAGATGGCATCATGAGGTGGGAAAATTACATGGATATATTGAAGCAACATCTCAAGACATCAGTCAGGAAGTCAAAGCTTGGTCACAAATGCATCTTCCAAGTGGACAATGACCCCATGCATACTTCCAAAGTTGTGGCAAAATGGCTTAAGGACAACACAGTCAAGGTATTGGAGTGGCCATCACAAAGCCCTGACCTCAATCCTATAGAAAATGTGTGGGCAGAACTGAAAAAGCATGCGTGAGCAAGGAGGCCTACAAACCTGACTCAGTTACACCAGCTCGGTCAGGAGGAATGGGCCAAAATTCACCCAACTTATTGTGGGAAGCTTGTGGAAGGCTACCCAATACTTTTGACCCAAGTTAAACAATTTAAAGGCGATGCTACCAAACACTAATTGAGTACATGTAAACTTCTGACCCACTGGGAATGTGATGAAAGAAATAAAAGTTGAAATAAATAATTCTTTCTACTATTATTCTGACACATTTCACATTCTTAAAATAAAGTGGTGATCCTAACGGACAGATACTTTTTACTTAGATTAAACGTCAGGAATTGTGAAAAACTGAGTTTAAATCCATTTGGCTAACGTGTATGTAAACTTCCGACTTCAACTGTAAATGAGTAACAACGGGATGGTGTTTCTATGAATGAATAAGGATGAGGAATTCAGTCATTGTCATGTCGGTCTGTCTGTCTGTGCGTGTTTTTGTAGTGTACTCACCAGTCCTGCAGTGAGTGATGGTGCAGACTGGCCCAGGGACTGGTTCCTCATGCGGACCAGGTTGTTGGGGGGTTCTACAGGAAGATGCCAGGCTAGCTCACTCACCTGACCGTGCATACTGCTGGACAGGGGAAGAAGCTGCTGCTTACCTGGTGGGGGGGTGGAGGGGGGGGGGGGGGGTAAACTACGGAACAACAGCTCATCTTGATCTAAAAACAGGATGATAGATACGAAAGCACTCGAGAAGTGGCACGTATGGACTCAAATCAAATGAAATTGTATTAGTCACATGCGTCGAATACAACAGGTGTAGTAGACCTTACAGTGAAATTTGATGCAAATAGTCCAGGTAGCCCTTTTATTATGTTCAAGAGGCTTATGGCTTGGGGGTAGAAGCTGTTTAGAAGCCTGTTGGACCTCGACTTGGTGCTCCGGTACCGGTAGCAGAGAGAACAATCTATGACTCGGGTGGCTGGAGTTTGACCATTTTTAGAGCCTTCCTCTGACACCGCCTGGTATAGAGGTCTTGGATGGCAGGAAGCTTGGCCCCAGTGATGTACTGGGCCGTACCCACTACCCTCTGTAGTAGAGGTCGACCGATTATGATTTTTCAACGCCGATACCGATACCGATTATTGGAGGCCCAAAAAAGCTGATACTGATTAAATCAGTCGATTTTTATTTATTATTTTATTTGTAATTTTTTATTTTACTAGGCAAGTCAGTTAAGAACAAATTCTTATTTTCAATGACGGCCTAGTGGGTTAACTGCCTGTTCAGGGGCAGAATGACAGATTTGTACCTTGTCAGCTCAGGGATTCGAACTTGCAACCTTTCGGTTACTAGTCCAACACTCTAACCACTAGGCTACCCTGCCGCACCTAATAATGAAAATTACAACAATACTGAATGAACACTTATTTTAACTTAATATAATACATCAATAAAATACATTTTGCCTCAAGTAAATAATGAAACATGTTCAATTTGGTTTAAATAATGCAAAAACAAAGTGTTGGAGAAGAAAGTAAAAGTGCAATATGTGCTATGTAAAAAAGCTAATATTTTAGTTCCTTGCTCAGAACATGAGAACATCTGAAAGCTGGTGGTTCCTTTTAACATGAGTCTTCAATATTCCCAGGTAAGAAGTTTTAGGTTGTAGTTATTATAGGAACTATAGGACTATTTCCCTCTATACATTCATTAACCTTTGACTATTGGATGTTCTTATATGTACTTTAGTATTGCCAGTGTAACAGTATAGCTTCCATCCCTCTCCTGGGCTCCTCCCTGGGCTCTAACCAGCAACACGACAACAGCCACAATCGAAGCAGCGTTACCCATACAGAGCAAGGGGAACAACTACTAGAAGGCTCAGAGCGAGTGATGTTTGAAACGCTATTAGCGCGCGCTAACTAGCTAGCCATTTCACTTCGGTTACACCAGCCTCATCTCGAGAGTTAATAGGCAATGCTTGACGCACAACGAAGAGCTGCTGGCAAACCGCACGAAAGTGCTGTTTGAATGAATGCCTGCTTCTGCCTACGACCACTCAGTCAGATACTTGTATGCTTGTATGCTCAGTCAGATTATATGCAACGCAGGACACGCTAGATAATATCTAGTAATATCATCAACCATGTTAAGTTAACTAGTGATTATGATTGATTGTTTTTTATAAGATAAATGTAATGCTAGCTAGCAACTTACCTTGGCTTACTGCATTCGCGTCACAGGCAGTCTCCTTGTGGAGTGCAACGAGAGAGAGAGGCAGGTCATTATTGCGTTTGATTAGTTAACTGTAAGGTTGCAAGATTGGATCCCCCGAGCTGACAGGGTGAAAATCTGTCGTTCTGCCCCTGAACGAGGCAGTTAACCCACCGTTCCAAGGCCGTCATTGAAAATAAGAATGTGTTCTTAACTAACTTGCCTAGTTAAATAAAATGAATTAATTAATAGAAATACATTTTTTTTAATCGGCGCCCAAAAATACCGATATCCGATTGTTATGAAAACTTGAAATCGGCCCTAATTAATCGGCCATTCTGATTAATCAGTCGACCTCTACTCTGTAGTGCCTTGCGGTCGGAGGCTGAGCAGTTGTCATACCAGGCAGTGATGCAACCAGTCAGGATGCTCTCGACGGTGCAGCTGTAGAACTTTGAGGATCTGAAGACCCATGTCAAATCTTTTCAGTCTCCTGAGGGGGAATAGTCTTTGTTGTGCCCTCTTCACGACTGTCTTGGTGTGTTTGGACCATGTTAGTTTGTTGGTGATCTGGACACCAAAGAACTTGAAGCTCACAACCTGCTCAATTACAGCCCAGTCAATGAGAATGGGGGTATGCTCTGTCCTCCTCCTTCCTGTCCTCCTCCTTCCTGTAGTCCCCGATCACATTGAGGGAGAGGTTGTTGTCCTAGCACCAACACCAGCCAGGTCTCTGACCTTCTTCCTATAGGCTGTCTCATCGTTGTCGGTGATCAGGCCTACCACTGTTGTGTCATCAGTAAACTTAATTATGATATTGGAGTTGTACCTGGCCATGCAGCCACGAGTGAACAGGGAGTACAGGAGGGGACTGAGCACGCACCCCTGAGAGGCCCGTGTTGAGGATCAGCGTTGCGGATGTGTTGTTACCTACCCTTACCACCTGGGGGTGGCCCATCAGGAAGTCCAGAATCCATTTGCAGAGGGAGGTGTTTAGTCCCAGGGTCCTTAGCTTAGTTATGAGCTTTGAGGGCACTATGGTGTTGAACGCTGAGCTCTAGTCAATGAATAGCATTCTCACATAGGTGTTCCTTTTGTCCAGGTGGGAAAGGGCAGTATGGAGTGCAATCATCTGTGGATCTGTTAGGGCGGTATGCAAATTGTAGTGGGTCTAGGGTTTCTGGGATTGTGTGTGTGTTTCTCTTACCGGTCATAGCCATAATGCTACGGCGTGTGCGGCCATCATCCTGGCTGAGCTGTCGGTGTAGTTTGGTCTTGTTGGTGGCATGGGACATGTCAGGGTTACTCAACTTCCTGAACAACAGGGGCGGGGGTGCAGAAAACTCCTATAGAGAGTGTGACAGAGAGGAGGGAGGGAGAGAGAGGGAGGATGGAGAGGGTGAAGTGGGGGAGAGGGAGGAGGAGGAAATTAAAAAGAGAGGAGTTGGAGGAGAAGAAAAAAAAAGACTGGCATATTAAAAACACTAATCTCCAATCCCAACAAGTCAAGTAGCCTGTCCATCCCAGTCCACTCAGCAATGGAACATGTCATGCATGGCTCAAGCCCCAGTCAGTCAGTATATCGGTATCAAAGTCAAAATGCTGGTATTGTGACAACACTAACACAGACAGGCACACACACATGCTCTTCACATTTTGGGAGACTGTGCTCTGCCTCTGTGCAGATGGACTGAGCAGAGTGCACACATACACACACCAGTTGCATTACCATTCACCATAAATCAATCACTCAATCACATTGTTGGATGATGTTTGTTAGGCTTTGCCCTTAGTAACTGGTCCAGGGACAGTTTAGTGGTTGAGAGCTGCTGGGAAAGGACAGGAGGAGCTGATTTTAATTCAGTGGTAAAGCATGGACAGTTACTGAAGTGATACACTGCTAAAAAAATAAAGGGAACACTTAAACAACACAATGTAACTCCAAGTCAATCACACTTCTGTGAAATCAAACTGTCCACTTAGGAAGCAACACTGATTGACAATACATTTCACATGCTGTTGTGCAAATGGAATAGACAACAGGTGGAAATTATAGGCAATTAGCAAGACACCCCCAATAAAGGAGTGGTCCTGCAGGTGGTACCACGGACCACTTCTCAGTTCCTATGCTTCCTGGCTGATGTTTTGGTCACTTTTGAATAATGACGGCGCTTTCACTCTAGTGGTAGCATGAGACGGAGTCTACAACCCACACAAGTGGCTCAGGTAGTGCAGCTCACTCAGGATGGCACATCAATGCGAGCTGTGGCAAGAAGGTTTGCTGTGTGTGTCAGCGTAGTGTCCATAGCATGGAGGTGCTACCAGGAGACAGGCCAGTACATCAGGAGACGTGGTGGAGGCCGTAGGAGGGCAACAACCCTGCAGCAAGACCGCTACCTCCGCCTTTGTGCAAGGAGGAGCAGGAGGAGCACTGCAAAATAACCTCCAGCAGGCCACAAATGTGCATGTGTCTGCTCAAATGGTCAGAAACAGACTCCATGAGGGTGGTGTGAGGGACCGACGTCCACTGTTGGGGGCTGTGCTTACAGCCCAACACCGTGCAGGACGTTTGGCATTTGCCAGAGAACACCAAGATTGGCAAATTCGCCACTGGCGCCCTGTGCTCTTCACAGATGAAAGCAAGTTCACACTGAGCACATGTGACAGATGTGACAGAGTCTGGAGACGCCGTGGAGAACATTCTGCTGCCTGCAACATCCTCCAGCATGACCGGTTTGGCGGTGGGTCAGTCATGGTGTGGGGTGGCATTTCTTTGGGCACAGCCCTCCATTTACTCGCCAGAGGAAGCCTGACTGCCATTAGGTACCGAGATGAGATCCTCAGACCCCTTGTGAGACCATATGCTGGTGAGGTTGGTCCTGGGTTCCTCCTAATGCAAGACAATGCTAGACCTCATGTGGCTGGAGTGTGTCAGCAGTTCCTGCAAGAGGAAGGCATTGATGCTATGGACTGGCCCGCCCGTTCCCCAGACCTGAATCCAATTGAGCACATCTGGGACATCATGTCTCGCTCCATCCACCAAAGCCACATTGCACCACAGACAGTCCAGGAGTTGGCGGATGCTTTAGTCCAGGTCTGGGAGGAGATCCCTCAGGAGACCATCCACCACCTCATCAGGAGTATGCCCAGGCGTTGTAGGGAGCTCATACAGGCACGTGGAGGCCACACACACTACTGAGCCTCATTTTGACTTGTTTTAAGGACATTACATCAAAGTTGGATCAGCCTGTAGTGTGGTTTTCCACTTTCATTTTGAGTGTGACTCCAAATCCAGACCTCCATGGGTTGATAAATTTGATTTCCATTGATCATTTTTGTGTGATTTTGTTGTCAGCACATTCAACTATGTAAAGAAAAAAGTATTTAATAAGAATATTTCATTCATTCAGATCTAGGATGTGTTATTTTAGTGTTCCCTTTATTTTTTTTGAGCAGTGTATATTGATTTTGTCTGTTGAGACCAATTCCAACTGAGATCACCAGAGACAGACACATGGAGGATGTGATGTAGAGCCAGTGTGATGAGTCAGGCCTATTTGTTTTTGCTTCGAAGGCCTCTGATCACCTTGGAAACATGGCTTGGCTGAGGGGTCATTACACCTCAAAAAGCACAAGAAAGAGTATTTTGACACCCACCATCTCTGAAATCGTTGAATCAGATAGGATTGCCACTCATGCAACATTACTTTGTTGAAAGACAATTTGAACTCTGAGAAATAAAGCTAATTGATTGCACCCAAATTGGCCATTTCAATTTATAGAATTCATAAATTATACTGAATATAATGCAACATTTAAATTGTTTCATCAGCTGAAATAAAAGATTCCAGAAATATTCCATAAGCACAAAAAGCTTATTTCTCTCAAATGTTGTGCACAAATTTGTTTACATCCCTGTTAGCGAGTGTTTCTCATTTGCCAAGATAATCCTTGCATATTAAAAAGCCTAGTCCTATGTAGCACAGTTGGTAGAGCAACGCACTTGTAGCACCAGGGTTGTGGGTTTGATTCCCAAGGGGGACTATTATGAAAATATATACACTCACTACGTATAGTAATTTGCTCTGGATAAGACTGTCTGTTAAATGATGTAAGTATAAACAACAGCCATAAGCTACCAAAACAATTGCATTTTATCAAGGGCAATTTGAATGCACAGAGATACCGTGACAAGGTTGTGCCATTCATCCACCGCCATCACCTCATGTTTCAGCATGATTTTGCACGGCCCCATGTCGCAGGGATCTGTACACAATTCCTGGATGATGAAAATATCGCACTGCATTCTCACCAGTAATGTTCCCTCAAAATTTTGGGGGCACTGAGCAAATTCTAATTCTTATGAGAGGAAACTTGAACGCTGTGAATTTTGTGCAACTTCCGGCGTGCATTTATAGTGAACACTGAGGCTGTAACCTTACAGTTTTAAACAGTAGCTAACAGGCTATTGTGACTATTTGAGCATAATGTAGGCCTACCGACAAAAGCAATAGAGCAAATTCCATAAGATTCACATAGAAATAGCTTTTGATTCCTATGATATAGCCTACAGTAGCCTATGTGCAGGCCTACATTGCACAAGACTTTAAAAAAGGTTTTTACATGATGAAGGGCTTGACATTTCTTCATGTTACTTGGTCTGTAACACCATGGGCCAAATAGGTAACTGTAAATTACAATATTTTGTGTTGTATGATGCAAGAAACCACTTTACAAAATAAAGTAATTATTATTACCAAACTGAGAATTAGACAATGTAGGCTACCTCTCTGACTATTGGCTTATTTGCATATTTAAGCCTGTCTCAAAACACAACACTGTGTGAGCAAAGTGAACATAGGTTTTTCAAAATGTTTGCAAATGTATTCAAAATAAAAAACAAATATCTTATTTACATAAATATTCAGACCCATTGCTATGAGACTCAAAATTGAGCTCAGGTGCATTCTGATTCCACTGATCATCCTTGAGATGTTTCTACAACTTGATTGGAGTCCACCTGTGGTAAATTCAATTGCACCTTTGGCAGCGATTACAGCCTTGAGTCTTCTTGGATATGACGCTACAAGCATGGCACACCTGTATTTGGGGAGTTTCTCCCATTCTTCTCTGCAGATCCTCTCAACTCTGTCAGGTTGGTTTGGGGAATGTCGCTGCACAGCTGTTTTCAGGTCTCTCCAGAGATGTTTGATCGGCTTCAGGTCTGGCCTCTGGCTGGGCCACTCAAGGGAATTCAGGATCTTGTCCCGAAGCCACTCCTGCGTTGTCTTGGTTGTGTATTTAGGGTCGTTGTTCTGTTGGAAGGTGAACCTTCGCCCACAGTCTGAGATCCTGAGCGCTCTGGAGCAGGTTTTCATCAAGGATCTCTTTGTACTTAGCTCCGTTTATCTTTCCCTCAATCCGAACTAGTTTCCCAGTCCCTGCCACTGAAAAACATCCCCACAGCATGATGCTGCCACCACCATGCTTCACCGTAGGGATGGTGCCAGGTTTCCTCCAGACGTGACGCTTGGCATTCAGGCCAAAGAGTTCAATCTTGGTTTCATCAGATGAGAGAATATTGTTTCTCATGGTCTGAGAGTCCTTTAGGTGCATTTTGGCAAACTCCAAGCTGGCTGTCATGTGCCTTTTACTGAAGAGTGGCTTCCGTCTGGCCACTCCACCATAAAGACCTGATTGGTGGAGTGCTGCAGAGATGGTTGTCCTTCTAGAAGATTATCCCATCTTCACAGAAGAACTCTGGAGCTCTGTCAGAGTGACCATCAGGTTTTTGGTCACCTCACTGATCAAGGCCCTTCTCCAACGATTGCTCAGTTTGACTGGGCGGCCAGCTCTAGGAAGAGTCTTGCTGGTTCCAAACGTCTTTATTTAAGAATGATGAAGGTCACTGTTCTTGTGGACCTTCAATGCTGCAGAAATGTTCTGGTACACTTCCCCAGATGTGTGCCTCGACACAATCCTGTCTCGGAGCTCTATGGACAGTTCCTTCGACCTCATGGCTTGGTTTTTGCTCTGACATGCACTATCAACTGTGGGACCTTATATAGACAGGTGATCGCCTTTCCAAATCATGTCCAATCAATGAATTTACCACAGATGGACTCCAATCAAGTTGTAGAAACATCTCAAGGATGATCAATGGAAACTCTCTCTGGAGAGACCTGAAAAAAGCTGTGCAGCGACGCTCCACATCCAACCTGACAGAGCTTGAAAGGATCTGCAGAGAATAATAGGATAAACTGCCTAAATATAGGTGTGCCAAGCTCGTAGTAAAGTTGATTCAACAAAGTACTGAGTAAAGAGTCTGAATACTTATGTAAATGTGATATTTCCGTTTTTTTATATAAAAAATACATGTTTTTGCTTTGTCATTATGGGGTATTGAGTGTAGGGAAATGTGTAGGGAAATGTGTGCATTGATGAGGGGAAAAAACGATTTAATCCATTTTAGAATTAGGTTGTAATGTAACAAAATCTGGAAAAAGTCAAGGGGTCTGAATACTTTCCGAATTAAGTTGGTAAATCGGGTGTTAGGTACTATATTTATTCAATATTATGTAAATCCTACAAATGAAAAGGCCCAATTTGGGTGCAATCAATTAGCGCATTTCAACAACATATTGTAGCCTGAATGCTCATCTTAACTGCAGAAACCATTTCAGAACAATCTGAGATTGTGGGTGTCATGGCTTGCTGAAATGACATGGAACAACCCTAAGGTCATCCCTTCCTCTCCCAAGCCACCAGATCAACCCCTGGCGTCGTGAGGAGTGTTCCAGAAACATCTGGATGTCCTGCGGTGTGTCAGACACAGCACGCCCCTCAAACTTCCCATCCGCACACATCAAAGGGCTGGAATGAACGCATCCGCTACTCCCAACCAGCCAGTCGGCAACACAGGACAAACAGCAAACAAACCCTCACTCCCAAATACCCTGAAAAATACACAGATGCAAAAGCACACACAGACAACCTGCATTCAGCAGTTCAAGCTTTGTATATCTATTCAACAATCAAAAGTTGCGGCAGACTCAAAGTAAGTCTCCCTGTCTCTGGTTAGTAATACCGCATCCCTCTATACCTGATCAATGCCGGTCTGTGCATTCCACAGGTGTGTAGGCTACCCCAGGGCAAGGCAGGCTGTCCTCCAGCCCTCTAGTGAGCAGCACGTACGCGTCTGCAGCATGTGACACTGATGGGAACAGCCATAGGAATAGGAGATGGGGGAGAGCTTAATGTACGGTATGTTTCAATGCCTCCACCACTGCATTTCACTCCTTTACACCTAGGTGGCAGAGTTACACATGCATTCAGTCAGGCTTGAGAGGTAGGGGAAAAAATACAGCTGTTAAATGCACACATACCATCGGTTTTTAAGAGGGTATTTTAGTGTGCGAACACGGGTAGTTAGTTATGCCCTGTAGCCTGAGGAGGCCCTGTAGAGGAGTGTCACTATCAATACTACACCAGCTGGTAAGGATCGGACCCTTTTTTCAATTTTTGCCTAAAATGACATACCCAAATCTAAATGCCTGAAGCTCAGGACCTGCATATTCCTGATACCATTTGAAATTAAACACTTTGAAATTTGTGGAAATGTGAAATTAATGTAGTAGAATATAACACATACAAAAAAACAGCAAGGGTTAAATAATTTGAAAACAGTTCCTACATTTGAATATAAAAATGTATCAAACAAAACTATGCTACATTTTATCTCTGGGACTCTCAGAATGACAAATCAGAGCAAAATTACTGAATGTAAGTACATTATTTACTTTCAGAGGTGAATGTATCAAACCCGTTGCCGTGATAAAAGTTGTGTTGTTGTGCACTCTTCTCAAACAATAGCATGGTATTTTGTCACTGTAATAGCTACTGTAAATTGGACAGTGCAGTTAGATTAACACAAATTTAAGCTTTTGGCCAATTTCTGCCCATGTCTATGTCCTGGGAAATGTTCTTGTTACTTACAACGTCATGCTAATCACATGCTAATCACATTAGCTCAACCGTCCCGGTGCAGGGACAACGATCCCGTAGAGGTTATTAACAGGCAATCTGTAACGAAATTCGTCTTCCTCTGACGAGGAGTATGAAGGATTGGACCAATATGCAGCGTGGTACGTTTCCATGTTGATAATGTATTAACATTGAACACCAAAAACAAAATAACAAGTAGAATGAATGAAAACGAAACAGTTATGTCTGGTAATGACAGAGACAGAAACAATCACCCACAACTAAAATGGGGAAAACAGGCTACCTAAGTATGATTCTCAATCACAGACAACGAACGACACCTGCCTATGATTGAGAACCATACCAGGCCAAACACATAAAAACAACATAGAAAAAAGAACATAGACTACCCACCCCAACTCACGCCCTGACCAAACTAACACAAAGACATAAATAAAGGAACTAAGGTCAGAACGTGACAGTACCCTCCCCCAAAGGTGCGGACTCCGGCCGCAAAACCTGAACCTATAGGGGAGGATATGGGTGGGCGTCTGTCCCCGGTGGCTGCTCTGGCGCGGGACGTGGACCCCACTCCACCATAGTCTCGGCCCACTTAAGTGGCGCCTTGGGAGTGGTGACCCTCGCCGCCGACCTCGGACTGGGGACCCTTGCAGCGGGTCCCGAATGGACGGGAGACTCCGGCAGCGCCGGAGTGAAGGGCGATTCTGGCAGCGCCGGATTGAAGGGTGATTCCGGCAGCACGGGCGGCTCTGGCAGCTCAGGACAGACGGGCGAACCTGGAGGGAGGAGACGGAGAGACAGCCTGGTGCATGGGGCTGTCACAGGACCCACCAGGCTGGGGAGACCTACAGGAGGCCTGGTGCGTGGAGGCGGTACCGGATGGACCGGGCTGTGGGGAAGCACTGGAGACCTGGTGCGCAGCCTTGGCACCACTCCTCCAGGCTGGATGACACCTTTAGCCCGGACCCTCCAGAGTGCAGGCACAGGTTGAACCCGGCAGAGCGCAGGCATAGGACGCACTGCACCCTCCCAGCACCCCGGAGGCACAGCACGCAGCGCCGGCGCAGGATACCCTTGGTCGAAACGGCCACTGGAGACCAAACACGCTGGGCTGGCACAACACGCCCTGGCTGGATGCCTACTCTCGCATGGCACTTGCGGGGGGCTGGCCTATAGCCCACAGGACTATGCGCGCGTACTGGCGACACCGTGCTCTTGACCGCATAACACGGTGCCTGCCCAGTACTGCGCTGCTTCCGGTAAGCACGAGGAGTGAGCTCAGGTCTCCAACCTGACTCTGCCACACTCCCCGTGTGCCCCCACCCAAAACATTTTTGGGGCTGCCTCTCGTGCCTGTTGTGCTGCCGTGCTACCTCTTCATATCGCCTCCGCTCAGCTTTCGCTGCCTCCAGCTCTGCCTTGGGGCAGCGATATTCCCCAGCCTGTGCCCAGCGTCCCTTTCCGTCCAAAATCTCCTCCCTTATCCAGGAGTCCAGAACCCTCTGCTCCTGGTTACCACTAAAATGGGGAAAACAGGCTACCTAAGTATGAATCTCAATCAGAGACAACGAATGACACCTGCCTTTGATTGAGAACCATACCAGGCCAAACACATAAACACAACATAGAAAAAAGAACAGACTTCCCACCCCAACTCACGCCCTGACCAAACTAACACAAATAAAGGAACTGAGGTCAGAACGTGACACAATCACTAAGCCTTGGCTCCAGCTCTCCATCCTTCTCTCTCAAATGAAAGCTCCTGATGCTTGGCTTACATTACTCCTCTGTTGCATGAGTCCCTCTCTCCTTATTTCTCTCTGGTTCAGATGTTTTCCATAGTGAGCGGTCTCATAACTGGCACCTGGCAGTGTCTCCTTCCTGCCCTTCTCTTATGAGGTTGTTTCTCCACTGAGTTTCCTCCATACTAGCGTACTACATACTTAAACTGCATACAAATTTTGCCGTTTGATCTGGTGGAAATTCACTCGTCTTTTCCGACTCACGTGTTTGACAACAGCTGATATCAGATACATTGACATGCTGTACCAAAATGAACAAATGGCGGGAGTCAACACAATCGCGCATTAGACGACGCATTCGAGGTACTTTTTTCTACATTTCACATACTACTTACCCTGACTAACACCCCACCGTCTCAAATGGGCCATGGACAACAACCTGAGACTGGGCAGTGAGACTATCTAATATATAACAATAATAAGATTATATGCCATTTAGCAGACACTTTTATCCAAAGCGATTTACATTAATGTGTGCATACATTTTTTTAAGTATGGTTGATCCCGGGAATCGAATCCACTATCCTGGCATTGCAAGTGTCCTACCAACTGAGCAGAGCTAACTGAGGACCACAAAGCTTGCTGTGAGACTATGATGTGAGCCTGGAGTGTGATCAGGAAGATTGCGTGTTCTCACTCAGGCCTTAGAATGTCCTTAGTATGTCATGAAGAATGGGTCTGCATGTACAGGCAGGGCTCGGGGCTGAGAAGACTCACATCTGCACTGGACACCGGCTGATTGACCACTGCAGTCTTAGAGTGTTTTCTCTCATGTTCCAGTGGTCTCTCTGTATGATATTCTGTGTACAGTGTGGTATGTACAGTATGGTATCGTTTTTACCAAAGCCACTGAGTCCAACCGTAACCAAGGCGTAATATTTTTTCCGTTATATATGTGCGTAGGTTTTAGCTTAGACCCTACTTTACATCATCTGAGGGTTTTGTGTTGTGCCCGCCCTCGGTTGAAACATGCTCTTGAATACAGGTCGGGCATCATTTCAATCATAGAAATGTTCGAATGGACCTATCACTTCAGACCACTGCAACTGGTACACTACTATCACAAAGATGGCGGCCGATTCATCCACCGTCAAATGTCAACTTAAATGGTCATGTATATTCTATTATCTACATTTCTATGATTTCCATACATTTTCTATGGAGGACTGACAGTATAATTTAAAACAACAGATATTCACATTCAAGTCAACGTTCTCTGATATGTGGACCTCGAACCATCTTTGTGGTACTACTTGAAAGTCTCAATTTTAGACCATTTATCAGCCTAAATATGACGCCCACTTTGTATTCAAGAGCATACCTCTCAACCAACGGCAGGCACAACTCAAAAACTTCAGATGATTTAAAATAGGGCCTAAACTACAACATATGTGAATATGTTTTTGGACCTGAATGCTTAAAAGTTTTTAAAAAAGACAAGTTAAAATTACTTATTTTTTCAAGAAAGTTTTAACCCTGTTTGTATGACTTTTAAATATATCAATCTCAACCATTTATATTTTCCAGTAATGAAGACATGGATGTCTCATGGCATCGTGGGGTATGCAAAATAGTTCAACTTTGAGAACCTTTATCTATTGAATGTTTTGGCATTCAGGTCCAAAAATGTACATTCTGAGCATTTCTACAGTGGGCAAATATGTATGGAAGGTTTCGTTCAAATCAAAAAGGGTGCTGTCAAAAAGGGATTGAATTCAGATGGATTTACCCAGAGGAAAGTGTGTGTGAGTTCTGTTAAGTGCAACTCCAGCACTGTAAAGCCCCACTGGCTGGCTGGGATGTGATGGATCACAGTCACCACACAGGCTGCAGCCAAACACACACGGACACAGACACACACACACAGCCAGCCAGCCAGATAATCCCTGAAAACACACACACAAACCTAATGCAAAGACAGAATATTTCTAATTAACACATCACAAACCAGGATGGATTGCCAGGACGTGTACTCAAAGCATGTGCTGACCAGCTGGCAAGTGTCACTGACATTTTCAACCTCTCCCAGACCCAATCTGTAATACCTACATGTTTCAAGCAGACCAACATAGTCCCTGTGCCCAAGAACACCAAGATAACCCGTCTAAATGACAATCGCCCCATAACACTCACATCTGTAGCCATAGAATGCTTTGAAAGGCAGGTCACGGCTCACGTCAAAACAATCATCCTAGACCCACTCCAATTCGCATACCGCCCCAATAGATCCACAGATGACGCAATCTCTATTGCACTCCACACTGCCGTCTCCCACATGGAAAAGAGGAACACCTATATGAGAAATCTGTTAATTGACCACAGCTCAGCGTTCAACACCATAGTCCCTTCCAAGCCCATAACTAATTAAAAGACCCTGGGACTATATAATATAGTTACTTTTGTATATATAGTATATTTCTGCCTATTGTATGTGGACACATCTTCAAATGAGTGGATTCGGCTATTCCAGCCACACCCATTGCTGACAGGTGTATAAAAGTCGAGCACACAGCCATGCAAGCTCACAGAACACCCGACCGCAGAGTGCTGAAGCATGTAGCACGTAAAAAGCGCCTGTTCTCGGTTGCAACACTCACTACCAATTTCCAAACTGCCCCTGGAAGCAACTTCAGCACAATAACTGTTTGTCGGGAGCTTCATGAAATTGGGTTCCATGGCCCAAGAAGCCGCACACAAGTGTAAGATCACCAGGCGCAGTGATCACCATCTGGAAATCTGATGGAAGAATCTGAGTTTGGCGGATTCCGGGAGAATTGTTACCTTCCCCAATACATAATGCCAACTGTAAAATGGTCTGGGGCTGTTTGTCATGGTCTGGGCTAGGCCCCTTAGTTCCAGTGAAGGGAAATATTAACGCTGTAGCATACAATGACATTCTAGACAATTTGGGGAAGGCCCTTTCCTGTTTCAGCATGACAATGACCCCGTGCATAAAACGAGGTCCATACAGAATTGGTTGGTCGAGATCGGAATAGAAGAACTTGACTGGGCTGCACAGAGCTCTGACCTCAACTCCATTGAACACCTTTGGGCTGAATTGGAACGCCGACCGTGAGCCAAGCCTAATCGCCCAACAGTGCCCGACCTCACTACTGCTCGTGGCTGAATGGAAGCAAGTCCCCGCAGCAATGTTCCAACATCTTCCTAGAAGAGTGGAGGCTGTTATAGCAGCAAAGGGTGAACAAACTCCATATTAATGCCCATGATTTTAGAATGAGATGTTCAGTGAGCAGGTGTCCACATACACTACATGACCAAAAATATCTACTTCAATTACCTCGTACCCCTGCACATCAACTCTGTACTTGTACCCCGTGTATATAGCTAAGTTATCGTTACTCATTGTACATTTATGAGTACTTTTCTATTATTTCTCTATTTTATCTCTCTGCATAGTTGGGAAGGGCCTGTAAGTAACATTTCACTGTTAGTCTACACCTGTTGTTTAAAAAGCATGTGAAGAATAACATTTGATTCGATGTACACAATATGAACTATGTTCTGTTCTACTGTAAATAACACACACTTGTTATCTCTGGTGTTAACATTGACTTCTGGGCCTCCCGAGTGACGCAGTGGTCGAAGGCACTGTATCGCAGTGCTAGCTGTGCCACTAGAGATCCTGGATCGAGTCAAGACTCTGTCGCAGCCGGCCGAGACCGGGAGACCCACGGGGAAGCGCACAATTGGTCCAGCGTCGTCCGGGTTAAGGGAGGGTTTGGCCGGCAGGGATGTTCTTGTTCCTTTGCTCACTAGCGACTCCTGTGGCGGACCGGGCGCAGTGCACGCTGACACAGTCGCCAGGTGTACGGTGTATCCTCCGACACATTGGTGCGGCTGGCTTCCGGGTTAAGTGGGCATTGTGTCAAGAAGCAGTGCGACTTGGCTGGGTTGTGTTTCGGAGGACGCACGGCTCTCGACCTTCGCCTCTCCCGAATCCGTACGGGAGTTGAAGCAATGGGACAAGACTAACTACCAATTGGAGACCACGAAATTGGGGAGAAAAATGGGTAAACTATTTTTTTTTAAATAAACATTGACTCCTTTGATGATGCACGCATTCAATGCACAGTAGCAAATCAATGTGCATCTCCATATGAAAGCACCTATCTTAACCCTTAGCCCTGTTAATCCACATCAATCCACTAATGAGCTGAGGGTGAGACTGCCGGACAACATCGAAGCATTGCAGTACATGTCAGTTTTCAATGTGGAGGAAACTCTAAAGCACAATAAGAGCCCTGGAGAAATAGAAGAAAATAGCCAAACTCCTTGGCTACTCCCCTGCAGTGATAGACAAGATTGTCCAGCAATGGCGTGCCATCCATCTTAGTAAATGGAATGAGACAAAAAACACACTGGGCATCTGGAGTGAGATTTGGAAGTTCCAGGATGCAGCTGATATCAGCACGTTTCAAGTATTTGCCATGGCTGCTGTGTCTGTGTTGTTCTTGCCACACTTGAATGCTGAAGTCGAGAGAGTATTCAGCCAGATGAGTGTGGTAAAAAGCAAACTTAGAAATCGGATGTCCTTGCAGACCCTTAACTCCATCCTGTACATTCGATATGGACTGAAGCTGTCTGGTGAGGCTTGCTATGAGCACCAGCTGCATGATAATGTTTTGCAGCTTTTTGACCAAAATGACGATGACCCACTCTTTCTGTGAGCCAGCACAGCCTGTGTGTGTGTGTGTGTGTGTGTGTGTGTGTGTGTGTGTGTGGGGGATCTGAAAAATACAATTAAAAAAATAACCTGAATTAGGGCCAGACTAGTTACCATAATTTTCTCACATTGCCATTGACAGTTTTTTCTATTGTCTCTTTTTGGTCCATTTAGATTGTTAATGTAGATTGTATACAAAAAGGAGGCTCAGCTGGGAGGAGGCTCAGCTTGCGCAGTGCAGGTCTGGAGGTGGCTGGTTGGCTGGCCAGGCCCCTGCTGCTGTCTTTCTGCACTACTACTCCTCTGCCGCCCATGGGTAGCTAGCTGTCAGCAGCACAGAGCAGGCTCACTGACACGCAGCACAGATCTGCCGAGACAGGCTTGATCAATAGAGGCACACACACACACACACACACACACGGGCAGTGTTCAGGCACAAACAAACACACAATGAGAAAGTGGTGTTGTATCCTGGCTAGGAGATGACACACAGGAGACAGTTCCCAGAGCAAAGCTTCAGTTTCCTGTTCTGTACTAAAAAATAGTTTTCCAAACACACACACGGCAAAACAATGCCCTACTGCGTCAGTCATTCAGTCATGTCAAGCCACCTGCGTCCTTGGGATAGGTGGGTACTGTGTAGTGCAGGGGTCTCCAACCTTTTCTAGCTTGAGAGTTACTTTAAAAAAAATGTAACATGTCACAAGCGACACATTTTTCTAGATTTCAAATAGGCACATTCTTCTCTTCTCTCCTGGGTCCTTAGTGTACAAGAGAAAGTAGTGCACTGTCAATATACTTGTTAAATAATGGTTATAATAAACTGGGTGGTACCACATAGCACGGGTATGAAAAAACATTTATTTTACTTCTCTTATTACATTGGTAACCAGTTTATAATAGCAATAAGGCACCTTGGGGGGGTTTGTGATAAATGGCTAATATACCACGGCTAAGGGCTGTCTCCAGGCACTGCGTGTTGCGTCGCGTTGCGTCGTGCTTAAGAACAGCCCTTAGCCGTGGTATATAGGCCATAAACCACACCTCCTCTGGCCTTATTGCTTAAATAAACAACTCTAAGGGGGGGTCATATAAAATCTGTGATTTTGAGTCCATGGCAATGCTTAAATCACAGCAGGAAAAAAGTGTTTAGGTCTGGAAGAGTGTAATTCCCCTTTAATTGAGCATGTTTGTTCAATTGTGCATCTAGCAGTGCTTTCTAATGTACCATTCTAGTGAAGGTTCTGTACTGCTGCTGCTCATTTCATGGCAAAGTTTGCAAATAAATAATAGATACAAATGATATACTCACTAATGATATGCTTCTGCCAGGTAAGCCTACTCTGCAGTTAACATTTATTTGAGACGGTTTTGGAGAAAGTATTTGTCAACACACAAGACGGCTATCACATCAACTGATTACACACGGAATGATAAGCAAACGCGTGCACCACACTGACAGACAGGGGCAATATTGCTGAAAATTAATTGGCAGATATTGTGGTAGGTTTGGCTTTTTAAGCCAATAGGGGCTAACCAGGGGTGGGATAATGTCAATGTTGCTTTGATTAGATAGTAGCTGGGAGCTTGCAGTGTCTGAAACTTGTGAGATGTATTTGTGGCAGTTTGCGGTGGAACACGTGAAAAACTGCATGTACTTTCAGAATTGTTTGGCGACCTACTCATAGGTGGGCTGCGAGCTTTTGGTAGCTCACGATCCACCTGTTGGAGACCCCTGGTGTAGTGGTATGTGGCTATTTCACACAATACCAGATCCTTGACTGTTGTACAGGCCTCAGATATGAGGGGAATATAGCATCTCAACACCAGTTGGTTTGTTTCGGGTCCTTTTATGTTTACAGCTAGTTTTCCACTACAGAACAAAACACTACTTACGAGGAAGTTACTAGCTATGGGTTACAGTAAGATATCGTCACCATTGGCTGCAAGACAAACACCAGTTTAACCACAGGGTCATGTTTTTGGAAGCCAGATATACCCTCAAGCCAACACAAACAATGCCATCCCTATAAACAAACAAGTAGGTAAAGCAATAGGGATTGTAATTGCCAGGGACGTCACAATACAATATTATCACAATACTTAGGTGCCGATATGAAGTGTATTGCAATTCTCACAAATCTATATGTATTGCAACTTGACAGCAAACATATTGCTTCACTATACAGTAGGTTTGCTGCAAAGAGAATAGAGAGCATGAGAAAATGTGTTTAGTAGGAATGGAAATTAAAGTGCTGCAAACATGTTGAGTCACTATTTAAAAAAGAACAAGAACAAGCCATACGACTAAAAATACTGGAGTTTTGGGGAAGGTACAGCTGACTAGTGCTAGCAAACACAATTTTTTGGTGGGGGGGCTGGTGTTTTACAAATCGAGAGTACAAAATAATAACGGATAAAATCTAATTCTCCCCCCCCATCACTATAACGGAAACACAACCCATGCATTACATCGTAATCTTAGTAATAATTCTCTAATAGAGCGGCCTGCAGCAGACTGTTTAATTCTACCTGGATTAAAGTGAGAGTTGAGTGTTTATCCAGCAGTCCACAGTGTGTGTGTTTTAATTGCTTGGGAGTATGCACAGTTCTGTCTGCAGACAGAGATTATCTTAGAGGCTAGCTGGAACTTTATATACAGTACCGGGTCAAAGGTTTGGACACACCTATTCATTCAAGGGTTCTCTCTTTATTTGTACTATTTTCTACATTGTAGAATAATAGTGAATACATCAATACTATGAAATAACACATATGGAATCATGTAATAACCAAAAGTGTTAAATAAATCAAAATGTATTTTTTTATTTTAAATTCTTTGATGTAGCCACCTTTTGCTTTGATGACAGCTGTGCTCACTCTTGGCATTCTCTCAACCAGCTTCATGTCACCTGCAATGCATTTCAAGGCGAAGGATGGCTACTTTGAAGAATCTAAAATATATATACATTTGAAGTCGAAAGTTTAAATACACTTAGGTTGGAGTCATAAAAAAAAAAATTCAAACACTCCACACATTTCTTGTTAACAAACTATAGTTTTGGCAAGTCGGTTAGGACATCTACTTTGTGCATAAGTCATTTTTCTAACAATTATTTACAGACAGATTATTTCACTCTATCACAATTCCAGTGGGTCAGACGTCTACATACACTAAGTTGTGTAACGGCGTTCTTTTTTTGTTGAAGGAGAGTCGGACCGAAATGCAGCGTGTAAGTTACTCATGTTTATTAATGAAGACAAACGAACGAACTAAACACGAATAACTACATAAATACAAAAACAACAAACAGAACGAAACCTAATACAGCCTGACTGGTGCAACCTACACAGAGACAGGAACAATCACCCACGAAATACAAGGCGAAAAACAGGCTACCTAAATACGGTTCCCAATCAGCGACAACGAGAAGCACCTGACTCTGATTGAGAACCACCTCAGGCAGCCAACCTAATTAACACACACACACCCCTAATCAACTACAATCCCAAACACTACAAACCCCAATACGGAAATACAATACATAATAACCCCATGTCACACCCTGGTCTGACTAACTAATAAACTAAAACACAAAATACTAAGACCAAGGCGTGACAGAACCCCCCCCCCCTAAGGTGCGGACTCCCGAACGCACCTCAAAACCATAGGGAGGGTCCGGGTGGGCATCTGTCCATGGTGGCGGTTCCGGCTCCGGACGTGGACCCCACTTCATAATTGTCATTGTTCCTCCCCTTCGCGTCCATGGATAATCCACCCTAACCGCCGACCATGGCCGAATAGTCCTCACCCAGAACCCTACATAATAGAGGAGCAGCTCGTGACTGAGGGGCAGCTCGGCACTGAGAGGCAGCCCAGTACTGAGAAAAAGCCCAGTACTGAGATGAAGCCCAACCAGGAAGTTGAATCCGGCAGATCCAGGCTGACTGGCGGATCCTGGCTGACTGGCGGATCCTGGCTGACAGGCGGATCCTGGCTGACAGGCGGATCCTGGCTGACTGGCGGATCCTGGCTGACTGGCGGATCCTGGCCGACTGGCGGATCCTGGCTGACTGGCAGATCTGGCAGATCCTGGCTGACTGGAGGATCCTGGCTGACTAGCAGATCTGGCTGACTAGCAGATATGGAAGAGTCTGGTTGACTGGCAGATCTGGAAGGGTCTGGTTGACTGGCAGATCTGGAAGAGTCTGGTTGACTGGCAGATCTGGAAGAGTCTGGCTGACTGGCAGATCTGGAAGAGTCTGGTTGACTGGCAGATCTGGAAGAGTCTGGTTGACTGGCAGATCTGGAAGAGTCTGGTTGACTGGCAGATCTGGAAGAGTCTGGTTGACTGGCAGATCTGGAAGAGTCTGGCTGACTGGCAGATCTGGAAGAGTCTGGTTGACTGGCAGATCTGGAAGAGTCTGGCTGACTGGCAGATCTGGAAGAGTCTGGTTGACTGGCAGATCTGGAAGAGTCTGGTTGACTGGCAGATCTGGAAGAGTCTGGTTGACTGGCAGATCTGGAAGAGTCTGGTTGACTGGCAGATCTGGAAGAGTCTGGCTGACTGGCAGATCTGGAAGAGTCTGGTTGACTGGCATATCTGGAAGAGTCTGGCTGACTGGCAGATCTGGAAGAGTCTGGCTGACTGGAAGAGTCTGGCTGACTGGAAGAG
This sequence comes from Oncorhynchus masou masou, assembly GCF_036934945.1. Taxonomy (NCBI): domain Eukaryota; kingdom Metazoa; phylum Chordata; class Actinopteri; order Salmoniformes; family Salmonidae; genus Oncorhynchus; species Oncorhynchus masou. The sequence goes on along the minus strand of NC_088226.1, from coordinate 32,711,445 downwards.
TCTGGCTGACTGGCAGATCTGGAAGAGTCTGGTTGACTGGCAGATCTGGAAGCTCCATGCAGACTAGCTGCTCCATGCAGACTAGCAGCTCAGGCTGCTCTATGCAAACTGACAGCTCTGGCTGCTCCATGCAGACTAGCTGCTCCATGCAGACTAGCAGCTCAGGCTGCTGTATACAGACAGGAGGCTCCGGCAGCGCTGTAGAGGAGGAAGGCTCTAGAACCGCTGAACAGACAGGAGACTCAGACAGCGCAGGAGAGGGAGAAAGCGCTGGCTGCGCTGAACAGGCGAGGCGCACTGAAGGCCTGATGCGTGGTGCTGGGACTGGTGGTATTTGGATGAGGACACGCACAGGAAGCCTAGTGCGGGGAGCTGCTACTGGAGGGCTGGGGTGTGGAGGTGGTTCTGGATAGACCTGACCGTGCAGGCGCACTGGAGCTCTTGAGCACCGAGCCTGCCCAACCTTACCTGGTTGAATACTCTCGGTTGCCCTGCCAGTGCTGTGAGGAGAAATAGCCCGCACTGGGCTATGTAGGCGAACCGGAGACACAGAGCGCAAGGCTGGTGCCATGTAAGCCGGCCCAAGGAGACGCATTGGAGACCGGATGCGTAGAGCCGGCTTCATAGCATTTGGCTCGACGCTCAATCTAGCCCGGCCGATACACGGAGCTGAAATATACCGCACCGGGCTATGCACCCGCACTGGGGACACCATAACACGGTGCCTGCCCGGTCTCTCTAGCCCCCCGGTACGCACAGGGAGATTGCGCAGGTCTCCTACCTGACGCAGCCATACTCCATGATAGCCCCCCCCCCCAAAAATTTGGGGCTGCTTTTCGGGCTTCCTTGCCAACCGTGTTCCCTCGTATCGTCGGCTCCTATCTCCGGCTGCCTCTGCTCTCCTTAGTGCCTCCACCTGTTGCCATGGGAGGCGATTTCTTCCGGCCAATATCTCCTCCCAAGTGTAGCAACCTTTACCATCCAGCACGTCTTCCTATGTCCATTCTTTGAATAATTCCTCCTCCCTTTGCTGCTCCAGCTGTCGCTGCCTGTTAACACGCTGCTCCTGTTTGCGCTGCTCCTGCCTGTTGACACGCTGCTCGGTCCGAGTGTGGTGGGTGATTCTGTAACGGCGTTCTTTTTTTGTTGAAGGAGAGTCGGACCGAAATGCAGCGTGTAAGTTACTCATGTTTATTAATGAAGACAAACGAACGAACTAAACACGAATAACTACATAAATACAAAAACAACAAACAGAACAAAACCTAATACAGCCTGACTGGTGCAACCTACACAGAGACAGGAACAATCACCCACGAAATACAAGGCGAAAAACAGGCTACCTAAATACGGTTCCCAATCAGCGACAACGAGAAGCACCTGACTCTGATTGAGAACCGCCTCAGGCAGCCAACCTAATTAACACACACACACACCCCTAATCAACTACAATCCCAAACACTACAAACCCCAATACGGAAATACAATACATAATAACCCCATGTCACACCCTGGTCTGACTAACTAATAAACTAAAACACAAAATACTAAGACCAAGGCGTGACAAGTTGACTGTGCCTTTAAACAGCTTGGAAATTTCCAGAAAATTGTCATGTTTTCAGAAGCTTCTGATAAGCTAATTGACATCATTTGAGTCAATTGGAGGTGTACCTGTGGATGTATTTCAAGGTCCACCTTCAAACATCATGGGAAAATCAATAGAAATCAGCCAAGACCTCAGAAAAAAATTGCAGACCTCGACAAGTCTGGTTCATCCTTGGGAGCAATTTCCAAACGCCTGAAGGTACCACGTTCATCTGTACAAACAATAGTACGCAAGTATAAACACCATGGGACCACGCAGCCATGATACCGCTTAGGAAGGAGACGCGTTCTAGTTCCTAGAGATGAATGTACTTTGGTGTGAAAAGTGCAAATAAATCATAGAACCGCTTGCTGTCATGATTAGAGCACATGACCAAATTAAAGGAATTACAATTGGAATAGAATACCATGTTATATCATTGCATGCCAATGATGTCTTGCTCTATCTCCAAGACCCCTCATACTCAATGCCATTCCTCCTGTCATTGCTTGAAGAGTTTGGTAAACTCTCTTCACAAAGTCAATTGGTCCAATACAGAGATTATGCCTATATTTACCCACACCTTCAACCCCAAACCTTTACAAGACCAATTCAATGGAAATGGTCCTTGACAAATGTTAACTACTTAGGAATTGTCATACCCTGTAATGTACATGATTTGTATAAATTGAACTACATTCCAGTTATTTAAATGGTTACCACACAAAAAGCTGATTTCTCTATTTTGTGCACAAATTTGTTTACATCCCTGTTAGTGAACATTCCTCATTTGCCAAGATAATGCATCCACCTGAAAGGTGTGGCAAATCAAGAAGCTGAATAAACAGAGTGATCATTACACAGGTGCACCTTGTGCTAGAGACAATAAAAGGCCATTCTAAAATGTGCAATTGTCACACAACACAATTCCACAGATGTCTCAAGTTGAGGGAGTGTGCAATTGCCATGCTGACTGTGGGAATGCCCACCAGAGCTGTTGGCAGATAATTGAATGTTAATTTCTCTATCATAAGCCGCCTCCAATGTCATTTTAAAGGATTTGGCAGTACGTCCAATCGGCCTCACAACCGCAGACCATGTGTGTGGCGTTATGTGGGTGAGCGGTTTTCTGATGTCAACGTTGTGAACAGAGGGCCCCATATTGGAGGTGGGGTTATGGTATGGGCAGGCATAAGCTACGGACAACGGACACCATTGCATTTTATTGCTGGCAATTTGAATGCACAGAGATACTGTGATGAGATCCTGAGGCCCATTGTCGTGCCATTCATCTTCCGCCATCACCACATTTTTCAGCATGATAATGCACGGCCTCATGTCGCAAGGATCTGTACACAATTCCTGGAAGCTGAAAATGTCCCAGTTCATCCATGGCCTGCATACTCACCAGACATGCCACCCACTGAGCATGTTTGGGATGCTCTGGATCGACATGTACGACAGTGTGTTCCAATTCCTGCCAATATGCCAGCAGCATACTACCCTGCATCCCACTGCTGGCTTGCTTCTGAAGCTAAGCAGGTTTGGTCCTGGTTGGGAGACCAGATGCTGCTGGAAGTGGTGTTGGAGGGCCAGTAGGAGGCACTCTTTCCTCTGGTCTAAAAAAAAAAATATTTCAATGCATCAATGCAGTGATTGGGGACACTGCTCTGTGTAGGGTGTCGTCTTTCGGGTGGGATGTTAAACGGGTGTCCTGACTCTCTGAGGTCATTAAAGATTCCATGGCACTTATCCTAAGAGTAGGGGTGTTAACCTCAGTGTCCTGGCTAAATTCCCAAGCTGTTCCTCATACCATCATGGTCATCTAATCATCCCCAGCTTACAATTCCCTCATTCATCCCCCCCTCTCCCCTGTAGCTATTCTCCATGTTGTTGCTGTAAAGAGAATGTGTTCTCAGTCAATTTACCTGGTAAAATAACTGTAAAAAAAAAATATATATATATATATATCCAGCAAATTCACACAGCTATTGAAGAGTGGGACAACATTCCACAAGCCACAATCAACAGCCTGATCAACACATCGAGCTGCATGAGGCAAATGGTGGTCACACCAGATACTGACTGGTTTTCTGATCACTCCCCTACCTTTTTTTAAAAGTTATCTGTGACCAACAGATGCATATCTGTATTCCCAGTCATGTGAAATCCAAAGATTTGGACCTACTACTGTAATTCAGTCAAATATTTAACCTTTTAGCATGTTGTGTTTTTCTGTTCAGTGTATGTTTAAAAGCACACAAATGTTCCTACAACCTCAGACGCAAACTCTCTCAGATAAAAATCATTGACAGTGTTTACTATACACCAGAAAAACTTCACAAAATGAATGATGAAATGTCTTTCCTTTGTTAGCGCTGTAAGAGGCAAAAGAGTACGTTATCACATTTTGGACATGCAATCGTATTTATTTATTTTGGGAATCAGTAATCAACACATTTTCAGAATGTTTATAGAGTTCTATCCCTCTCACACCCAACGTGTGTCTGTTTGGGACTAGAGAACTAGTTCCATGGAACAAGAATAAGAAAGAATATTGGATCTGTCTGTGCTCGCAGCAAAGAAATGTATAACATTATTCTGTAAGTCAGATAGTCAAAGCCAGTGTGTTAAAGTAGGGGGACTATCATTTGGATATGATTTATTTTTCAACAGGACAATGACACAACAACTCCGTCAAGACTGTTGGAAAAGCATTCCTCATGAAGCTAGTTGAGAGAATGTCAAGAGTGCGCAAAACTGTCATCAAGGCAAAGGGTGGCTACTTTGAAGAATCTAAATTATATTTGGATTTGTTTAAAACTTTCTTGGTTACTCAATGATTCCATGTGTTATTTCATAGGTTTGATGTCTTCACTATTATTCTACCATGTAGAAAATATTAAAAATAAAGAAAAACCTTTGAATGAGTGGCTGAGACCAAACATTTGACTGGTACTGTACATCTTTGTTTTGTTTTTCAAAGCGTGAGTATTCAAGGGTTGTATCTCATTTTTTTATCTCTAGTTGGTGTGAGAGGGTCTTCAGTAACCAAATGCAGATTCTCCAAGTGTTTAATGTCCTTGTCAGTATATTTTAATTAATCTATAGTGTTCCTTTTTAGAGAAGAAGCTAATGGTATGATGTTCCATCTAATGTAGGCTTTCAGGGTATCCCATTAAAGTGCATACTGCTGCATTCCGGTGCACTTCAAAGAAAATATCGAAGTGACTATTAACATAGTCAATAAATGAATAATTTGCTAGTAGCAATATGTTACATCTCCAAGACTTGTGTCACAGGAGGTTCCACAAATTCAATGGAAAAATTGAAGAGTGGTTAGATAAAATTATAGTATAATAAACACAATTCTGGAAAAACAAATTTATGGAACAAAGAATTTTTTAAATTCTTGAATAGGATTTGTGTACATGATAATAAAAAGAAAAGCACCATTCATTAGGATGTGTTGTTCTCCATACTTTTTGAAGTCCCAAATCTTGAGACATATTGGCCAATGATTGAACGTTACTCGATGATTGATAGAAATTGGCATCTAAAATACAATTAAAATCCCCCCACCCACCCCCAAAAGATAGGAACTTTAAATTGTGACACCATGACGGTGAGATCATTAACAAACTTGGGGTCATCGAGATTAGGCAAGCAGCAGTTTAGTAAGATGACCTCAACATTGTTAAGAAAATCTAACAAAAATAAACCATTCGGACTTCAGTCCTTCTGGGGAAAAATACACTAATCAGGATGGCAACACCTCTAGAATTGGATGTAAAAGAGGAATAGAACACTTTGCCAAGCCAAACTGATCGAAGTTGCTCATGAGCAGTTGGTAAGAGATGGGTCTCTTGAAGAAAAGCTTTGTCCTCTCTCTTTATTCAAATAAAGACAATATTTTTTATTTTTCAAAGTGCTTCCCAAACCATTCAGATTATGTTGTATTTTGAAATTCATAATATTTTTTAGGAGTGACATAATAAACACAGGAAAAACAAAACCACAAGACAGAATAACACAATAAGCACATATAAGCAAGAAATGAGGAAAAAAAGCATCATTTCACTCCCAATTGATGCGCCCTGAAAAATGAAAAGGAATCTTATTACCTGACCGTATCCATCCTAATATGGCCATACAACTTTAAGACGTATCAGATATTGTATAGGCCTAGATTATTCAGATCGTTGTAACCATATACATAAGAGGGCTCCAAACAACGTTATTTAATTATTGGTAGATCATCAGTTCAAAAAAAGTTAGTCAACTATTAGACCAAGTCTCAGTCAGTTGGACCAAGTCGGAGTGGTCTGCTCTGCTTGATTCCACAGAGCGGTGCAAAGAAGACCAATAATTGTCCATTATGGTCCCCAATAAATATAATAATTGCCGCAAAAAAATAGAAACAGCTTGTTGATCATTGGCATCATTAACAGGCAGTCTGCTCAGTTTGAATCTATAGAATAATTTTACTTATCGATTGACGGGTGAGCAGAATAATATGTATCCATTGGCCTAATTAATACAGCAAAATAAAAAGCATCTGTGATGCCTTCGGCCAAATCATAAGGGATGGCCTACTTGAATCTTAAGTGGCTGCATAACCCATCAACGACAGCAGCCAAAATAAAATACATATTTACATCAGAATGGAAGTAGAGCTAGGCTACTGTCTGAATGATGAGATGGGAGACAAACAACGCTGTTGCTCGTCAGGCCAGTTTGATGACCCGTACATGCATTGTGATTCTTGGCGTCTCGAGTCCGTGAAAGTAACCGTGATGTCCCGGAAAGTGACAATCAGCCTGCAGGGAAATAGCAGCCCATATCTCACTTTTGCATCCCACAAGTGCGTACGCACTTCGTTGAACGACGCCCTCTTTTTCACCATCTCAGCAGAGATCTGCATAGATGTGCACTCTCTGGCACTGGTGCATCATATTGCCAGCAGCCTCGCCAGCCAGCCGCGTAATGGTCTGCTTCGTCTCCAGACTAAACAGCCTTGTGATCATACAACTTGGCTTGTATATGCGCGGCCAGGTGCGGGTGGTAGATGTCCAAGTTCGTCGGAGCTGAACACCTCGCAGAGAAAATAACAAATTAATGAAGTAGGGTTGTTGTTTTCAATTACGTCGGGAATGCCCAGCACATGGATGTTGAATTTCCGAATATGATCCTCGATTTGTTGTCATTCCTCCTTTAATGACATGTGCTCTGCTTTGATTTCCGCATGGTTCTTATCCAGCTCTACAAGCCAGCGGGAGAAATCTGTTGCTAATGTCTCTAGATTTCCCAGATTTTGAGTTTGCACCCATGCTTTTTTGAGCCCTTTTGATTCTTGGTTCGGATTCAACTTTTGATCAAAACCTATAGTGATTGCTTGCTTCACGTAAAACTTCTCCTATATAATGGATGTGAGCTCTGTGCGATCAATATCGACTAAGTCTTTGCTGCGCGTATTGCAGTCGCCTCTGCCAGCCATGTTCGTGGTCTTAGTTAAAAACAGGCTTGTAAAACAGGATAGTTTATACACTGATGGCTTGTATGTTATCTGATAAATCATTTGTTTGCTGCAACTTGGTGCAAAATAAATAGCGACATTTTGCTTTGCTTCTTACATTTTAAAATAAAATCATGTTTGTTAGAAGACACCTGACGCCTGCTGCCGGAACAGGATGTAATTCGAACCGGTGGTACTTCCAATCAAAGAGAGAAGGGCTTCTGTTTTTTCTTAAACATTTCTCCTAACCACCAGACAGGTGGCCCAGTTTATATGTTGTAATTGAAGCCTGGGATTAGTGAGAATGAGTGTTCATATGAATTTCCCTATCTGCATACCCTATTGTCCTAACACACAACACATGGATTGAAATTGGAGGGGAAACGAAGACAGTGTAGTTTACCCTATATCTAGTGAGGGTGTCTGGCATCCCTGGTGAGGAGTTTATGATACAGTATTATTGTATATCTTCAAAGTGCACAGAAAAGAAAGAAGAGCAACAGCAGCTGCCGTGTTAA